>NW_027479035.1:0-271172 GCF_051014685.1 Ptiloglossa arizonensis | reverse complement strand
GCGAACGGATTGACCAACCCGCAAAATTTCTGTTGCATCAAAAAGTAGAAACTCGCCCGATTACAACGGTATGCGTACTTTTCCCCTAGCCCGTTCTAGTTATTCGTTTCGAGCAACAGAACTGCGAAAATTTTGAGTTTTTCAAGCGTTGCTTACCTCCAAACTGCCATATCTCGCGAACGGATTGACCAATCCGCAAAATTTCTGTTGCATCTGAAAGTAGAAACTCGCCCGATTACAACGGTGTTCGTACTTTTCCCCTAGGCCGTTCTAGTTATGCTTGTCGAGCATCAGAACTGCGAAAATTTTGAGTTTCTCGAGCGTTTCTTACCTCCAAACTGCCATATCTCGCGAACGGATTGACCAATCCGCAAAATTTCTGTTGCATCTGAAAGTAGAAACTCGCCCGATTACAACGGTGTGCGTACTTTTCCCCTAGGCCGTTCTAGTTATGCTTGTCGAGCATCAGAACTGCGAAAATTTTGAGTTTCTCAAGCGTTTCTTACCTCCAAACTGCCATAACTCGCGAACGGATTGACCAATCCGCAAAATTTCTGTTGCATCTGAAAGTAGAAACTCGCCCGATTACAACGGTATGCGTACTTTTCCCCTAGCCCGTTCTAGTTATTCGTTTCGGGCAACAGAACTGCGAAAATTTTGAGTTTTTCAAGCGTTGCTTACCCCCAAACTGCCATATCTCGCGAACGGATTGACCAATCCGCAAAATTTCTGTTGCATCTGAAAGTAGAAACTCGCCCGATTACAACGGTGTGCGTACTTTTCCCCTAGCCCGTTCTAGTTATTCGTTTCGAGCAACAGAACTGCGAAAATTTTGAGTTTTTCAAGCGTTGCTTACCTCCAAACTGCCATATCTCGCGAACGGATTGACCAATCCGCAAAATTTCTGTTGCATCAGAAAGTAGAAACTCGCCCGATTACAACGGTATGCGTACTTTTCCCCTAGCCCGTTCTAGTTATTCGTTTCGAGCAACAGAACTGCGAAAATTTTGAGTTTTTCAAGCGTTTCTTACCTCCAAACTGCCATATCTCGCGAACGGATTGACCAATCCGCAAAATTTCTGTTGCATCTGAAAGTAGAAACTCCCCCGACTACAACACTATGCGTACTTTTCCCCTAGGCCGTCCTAGTTATTCGTTTCGAGCATCAGAACTGCGAAAATTTTGAGTTTCTCAAGCGTTTCTTACTTCCAAACTGCCATATCTCGCGAACGGATTGACCAATCCGCAAAATTTCTGTTGCATCTGAAAGTAGAAACTCGCCCGATTACAACACTATGCGTACTTTTCCCGTAGGCCGTTCTAGTTATTCGTTTCGAGCATCAGAACTGCGAAAATTTTAAGTTTCTCAAGCGTTTCCTACCTCCAAACTGCCATAACTCGGGAACGGATTGACCAATCCGCAAAATTTCTGTTGCATCTGAAAGTAGAAACTCGCCCGATTACAACGGTGTGCGTACTTTTCCCCTAGCCAGTTCTAGTTATTCGTTACGAGCAACAGAACTGCGAAAATTTTAAGTTTTTCAAGCGTTGCTTACCTCCAAACTGCCATATCTCGCGAACGGATTGACCAATCCGCAAAATTTCTGTTGCATCAGAAAGTAGAAACTCGCCCGATTACAACGGTATGCGTACTTTTCCCCTAGCCCGTTCTAGTTATTCGTTTCGAGCAACAGAACTGCGAAAATTTTGAGTTCTTCAAGCGTTGCTTACCTCCAAACTGCCATATCTCGCGAACGGATTGACCAATCCGCAAAATTTCTGTTGCATCTGAAAGTAGAAACTCGCCCGATTACAACGGTGTGCGTACTTTTCCCCTAGGCCGTTCTAGTTATGCTTGTCGAGCATCAGAACTGCGAAAATTTTGAGTTTCTCGAGCGTTTCTTACCTCCAAACTGCCATATCTCGCGAACGGATTGACCAATCCGCAAAATTTCTGTTGCATCTGAAAGTAGAAACTCGCCCGATTACAACGGTATGCGTACTTTTCCCCTAGCCCGTTCTAGTTATTCGTTTCGGGCAACAGAACTGCGAAAATTTTGAGTTTTTCAAGCGTTGCTTACCCCCAAACTGCCATATCTCGCGAACGGATTGACCAATCCGCAAAATTTCTGTTGCATCTGAAAGTAGAAACTCGCCCGATTACAACGGTGTGCGTACTTTTCCCCTAGCCCGTTCTAGTTATTCGTTTCGAGCAACAGAACTGCGAAAATTTTGAGTTTTTCAAGCGTTGCTTACCTCAAAACTGCCATATCTCGCGAACGGATTGACCAATCCGCAAAATTTCTGTTGCATCAGAAAGTAGAAACTCGCCCGATTACAACGGTATGCGTACTTTTCCCCTAGCCCGTTCTAGTTATTCGTTTCGAGCAACAGAACTGCGAAAATTTTGAGTTTTTCAAGCGTTGCTTACCTCCAAACTGCCATATCTCGCGAACGGATTGACCAATCCGCAAAATTTCTGTTGCATCTGAAAGTAGAAACTCGCCCGATTACAACGGTGTTCGTACTTTTCCCCTAGGCCGTTCTAGTTATGCTTGTCGAGCATCAGAACTGCGAAAATTTTGAGTTTCTCGAGCGTTTCTTACCTCCAAACTGCCATATCTCGCGAACGGATTGACCAATCCGCAAAATTTCTGTTGCATCTGAAAGTAGAAACTCGCCCGATTACAACGGTGTGCGTACTTTTCCCCTAGGCCGTTCTAGTTATGCTTGTCGAGCATCAGAACTGCGAAAATTTTGAGTTTCTCAAGCGTTTCTTACCTCCAAACTGCCATAACTCGCGAACGGATTGACCAATCCGCAAAATTTCTGTTGCATCTGAAAGTAGAAACTCGCCCGATTACAACGGTATGCGTACTTTTCCCCTAGCCCGTTCTAGTTATTCGTTTCGGGCAACAGAACTGCGAAAATTTTGAGTTTTTCAAGCGTTGCTTACCCCCAAACTGCCATATCTCGCGAACGGATTGACCAATCCGCAAAATTTCTGTTGCATCTGAAAGTAGAAACTCGCCCGATTACAAAGGTGTGCGTACTTTTCCCCTAGCCCGTTCTAGTTATTCGTTTCGAGCAACAGAACTGCGAAAATTTTGAGTTTTTCAAGCGTTGCTTACCTCCAAACTGCCATATCTCGCGAACGGATTGACCAATCCGCAAAATTTCTGTTGCATCAGAAAGTAGAAACTCGCCCGATTACAACGGTATGCGTACTTTTCCCCTAGCCCGTTCTAGTTATTCGTTTCGAGCAACAGAACTGCGAAAATTTTGAGTTTTTCAAGCGTTGCTTACCTCCAAACTGCCATATCTCGCGAACGGATTGACCAATCCGCAAAATTTCTGTTGCATCTGAAAGTAGAAACTCGCCCGATTACAGCGGTGTGCGTACTTTTCCCCTAGGCCGTTCTAGTTATGCTTGTCGAGCATCAGAACTGCGAAAATTTTGAGTTTCTCGAGCGTTTCTTACCTCCAAACTGCCATATCTCGCGAACGGATTGACCAATCCGCAAAATTTCTGTTGCATCTAAAAGTAGAAACTCGCCCGATTACAACACTATGCGTACTTTTCCCCTAGGCCGTTCTAGTTATTCGTTTCGAGCATCAGAACTGCGAAAATTTTGAGTTTCTCGAGCGTTTCTTACCTCCAAACTGCCATATCTCGCGAACGGATTGACCAATCCGCAAAATTTCTGTTGCATCTGAAAGTAGAAACTCCCCCGACTACAACACTATGCGTACTTTTCCCCTAGGCCGTCCTAGTTATTCGTTTCGAGCATCAGAACTGCGAAAATTTTGAGTTTCTCAAGCGTTTCTTACTTCCAAACTGCCATATCTCGCGAACGGATTGACCAATCCGCAAAATTTCTGTTGCATCTGAAAGTAGAAACTCGCCCGATTACAACACTATGCGTACTTTTCCCGTAGGCCGTTCTAGTTATTCGTTTCGAGCATCAGAACTGCGAAAATTTTGAGTTTCTCAAGCGTTTCTTACCTCCAAACTGCCATAACTCGGGAACGGATTGACCAATCCGCAAAATTTCTGTTGTATCTGAAAGTAGAAACTCGCCCGATTACAACGGTATGCGTACTTCTCCCCTAGCCCGTTCTAGTTATTCGTTTCGAGCAACAGAACTGCGAAAATTTTGAGTTCTTCAAGCGTTGCTTACCTCCAAACTGCCATATCTCGCGAACGGATTGACCAATCCGCAAAATTTCTGTTGCATCTGAAAGTAGAAACTCGCCCGATTACAACGGTGTGCGTACTTTTCCCCTAGGCCGTTCTAGTTATGCTTGTCGAGCATCAGAACTGCGAAAATTTTGAGTTTCTCGAGCGTTTCTTACCTCCAAACTGCCATATCTCGCGAACGGATTGACCAATCCGCAAAATTTCTGTTGCATCTGAAAGTAGAAACTCGCCCGATTACAACACTATGCGTACTTTTCCCCTAGGCCGTTCTAGTTATGCTTGTCGAGCATCAGAACTGCGAAAATTTTGAGTTTCTCGAGCGTTTCTTACCTCCAAACTGCCATATCTCGCGAACGGATTGACCAATCCGCAAAATTTCTGTTGCATCTGAAAGTAGAAACTCGCCCGATTACAACGGTGTGCGTACTTTTCCCCTAGCCCGTTCTAGTTATTCGTTTCGAGCAACAGAACTGCGAAAATTTTGAGTTTTTCAAGCGTTGCTTACTTCCAAACTGCCATATCTCGCGAACGGATTGACCAATCCGCAAAATTTCTGTTGCATCAGAAAGTAGAAACTCGCCCGATTACAACGGTATGCGTACTTTTCCCCTAGCCCGTTCTAGTTATTCGTTTCGAGCAACAGAACTGCGAAAATTTTGAGTTTTTCAAGCTTTGCTTACCTCCAAACTGCCATATCTCGCGAACGGATTGACCAATCCGCAAAATTTCTGTTGCATCTGAAAGTAGAAACTCGCCCGATTACAACGGTGTGCGTACTTTTCCCCTAGGCCGTTCTAGTTATGCTTGTCGAGCATCAGATCTGCGAAAATTTTGAGTTTCTCGAGCGTTTCTTACCTCCAAACTGCCATATCTCGCGAACGGATTGACCAATCCGCAAAATTTCTGTTGCATCTGAAAGTAGAAACTCGCCCGATTACAACGGTATGCGTCCTTTTCCCCTAGCCCGTTCTAGTTATTCGTTTCGGGCAACAGAACTGCGAAAATTTTGAGTTTTTCAAGCGTTGCTTACCCCCAAACTGCCATATCTCGCGAACGGATTGACCAATCCGCAAAATTTCTGTTGCATCTGAAAGTAGAAACTCGCCCGATTACAAAGGTGTGCGTACTTTTCCCCTAGCCCGTTCTAGTTATTCGTTTCGAGCAACAGAACTGCGAAAATTTTGAGTTTTTCAAGCGTTGCTTACCTCCAAACTGCCATATCTCGCGAACGGATTGACCAATCCGCAAAATTTCTGTTGCATCAGAAAGTAGAAACTCGCCCGATTACAACGGTATGCGTACTTTTCCCCTAGGCCGTTCTAGTTATGCTTGTCGAGCATCAGAACTGCGAAAATTTTGAGTTTCTCGAGCGTTTCTTACCTCCAAACTGCCATATCTCGCGAACGGATTGACCAATCCGCAAAATTTCTGTTGCATCTGAAAGTAGAAACTCGCCCGATTACAACACTATGCGTACTTTTCCCCTAGGCCGTTCTAGTTATGCTTGTCGAGCATCAGAACTGCGAAAATTTTGAGTTTCTCGAGCGTTTCTTACCTCCAAACTGCCATATCTCGCGAACGGATTGACCAATCCGCAAAATTTCTGTTGCATCTGAAAGTAGAAACTCGCCCGATTACAACGGTGTGCGTACTTTTCCCCTAGCCCGTTCTAGTTATTCGTTTCGAGCAACAGAACTGCGAAAATTTTGAGTTTTTCAAGCGTTGCTTACTTCCAAACTGCCATATCTCGCGAACGGATTGACCAATCCGCAAAATTTCTGTTGCATCAGAAAGTAGAAACTCGCCCGATTACAACGGTATGCGTACTTTTCCCCTAGCCCGTTCTAGTTATTCGTTTCGAGCAACAGAACTGCGAAAATTTTGAGTTTTTCAAGCTTTGCTTACCTCCAAACTGCCATATCTCGCGAACGGATTGACCAATCCGCAAAATTTCTGTTGCATCTGAAAGTAGAAACTCGCCCGATTACAACGGTGTGCGTACTTTTCCCCTAGGCCGTTCTAGTTATGCTTGTCGAGCATCAGATCTGCGAAAATTTTGAGTTTCTCGAGCGTTTCTTACCTCCAAACTGCCATATCTCGCGAACGGATTGACCAATCCGCAAAATTTCTGTTGCATCTGAAAGTAGAAACTCGCCCGATTACAACGGTATGCGTCCTTTTCCCCTAGCCCGTTCTAGTTATTCGTTTCGGGCAACAGAACTGCGAAAATTTTGAGTTTTTCAAGCGTTGCTTACCCCCAAACTGCCATATCTCGCGAACGGATTGACCAATCCGCAAAATTTCTGTTGCATCTGAAAGTAGAAACTCGCCCGATTACAAAGGTGTGCGTACTTTTCCCCTAGCCCGTTCTAGTTATTCGTTTCGAGCAACAGAACTGCGAAAATTTTGAGTTTTTCAAGCGTTGCTTACCTCCAAACGGCCATATCTCGCGAACGGATTGACCAATCCGCAAAATTTCTGTTGCATCAGAAAGTAGAAACTCGCCCGATTACAACGGTATGCGTACTTTTCCCCTAGCCCGTTCTAGTTATTCGTTTCGAGCAACAGAACTGCGAAAATTTTGAGTTTTTCAAGCGTTTCTTACCTCCAAACTGCCATATCTCGCGAACGGATTGACCAATCCGCAAAATTTCTGTTGCATCTGAAAGTAGAAACTCCCCCGACTACAACACTATGCGTACTTTTCCCCTAGGCCGTCCTAGTTATTCGTTTCGAGCATCAGAACTGCGAAAATTTTGAGTTTCTCGAGCGTTTCTTACCTCCAAACTGCCATATCTCGCGAACGGATTGACCAATCCGCAAAATTTCTGTTGCATCTGAAAGTAGAAACTCGCCCGATTACAACGGTGTGCGTACTTTTCCCCTAGCCCGTTCTAGTTATTCGTTTCGAGCAACAGAACTGCGAAAATTTTGAGTTTTTCAAGCGTTGCTTACTTCCAAACTGCCATATCTCGCGAACGGATTGACCAATCCGCAAAATTTCTGTTGCATCAGAAAGTAGAAACTCGCCCGATTACAACGGTATGCGTACTTTTCCCCTAGCCCGTTCTAGTTATTCGTTTCGAGCAACAGAACTGCGAAAATTTTGAGTTTTTCAAGCTTTGCTTACCTCCAAACTGCCATATCTCGCGAACGGATTGACCAATCCGCAAAATTTCTGTTGCATCTGAAAGTAGAAACTCGCCCGATTACAACGGTGTGCGTACTTTTCCCCTAGGCCGTTCTAGTTATGCTTGTCGAGCATCAGATCTGCGAAAATTTTGAGTTTCTCGAGCGTTTCTTACCTCCAAACTGCCATATCTCGCGAACGGATTGACCAATCCGCAAAATTTCTGTTGCATCTGAAAGTAGAAACTCGCCCGATTACAACGGTATGCGTCCTTTTCCCCTAGCCCGTTCTAGTTATTCGTTTCGGGCAACAGAACTGCGAAAATTTTGAGTTTTTCAAGCGTTGCTTACCCCCAAACTGCCATATCTCGCGAACGGATTGACCAATCCGCAAAATTTCTGTTGCATCTGAAAGTAGAAACTCGCCCGATTACAAAGGTGTGCGTACTTTTCCCCTAGCCCGTTCTAGTTATTCGTTTCGAGCAACAGAACTGCGAAAATTTTGAGTTTTTCAAGCGTTGCTTACCTCCAAACGGCCATATCTCGCGAACGGATTGACCAATCCGCAAAATTTCTGTTGCATCTGAAAGTAGAAACTCCCCCGACTACAACACTATGCGTACTTTTCCCCTAGGCCGTCCTAGTTATTCGTTTCGAGCATCAGAACTGCGAAAATTTTGAGTTTCTCAAGCGTTTCTTACTTCCAAACTGCCATATCTCGCGAACGGATTGACCAATCCGCAAAATTTCTGTTGCATCTGAAAGTAGAAACTCGCCCGATTACAACGGTATGCGTCCTTTTCCCCTAGCCCGTTCTAGTTATTCGTTTCGGGCAACAGAACTGCGAAAATTTTGAGTTTTTCAAGCGTTGCTTACCCCCAAACTGCCATATCTCGCGAACGGATTGACCAATCCGCAAAATTTCTGTTGCATCTGAAAGTAGAAACTCGCCCGATTACAAAGGTGTGCGTACTTTTCCCCTAGCCCGTTCTAGTTATTCGTTTCGAGCAACAGAACTGCGAAAATTTTGAGTTTTTCAAGCGTTGCTTACCTCCAAACGGCCATATCTCGCGAACGGATTGACCAATCCGCAAAATTTCTGTTGCATCTGAAAGTAGAAACTCCCCCGACTACAACACTATGCGTACTTTTCCCCTAGGCCGTCCTAGTTATTCGTTTCGAGCATCAGAACTGCGAAAATTTTGAGTTTCTCAAGCGTTTCTTACTTCCAAACTGCCATATCTCGCGAACGGATTGACCAATCCGCAAAATTTCTGTTGCATCTGAAAGTAGAAACTCGCCCGATTACAACACTATGCGTACTTTTCCCGTAGGCCGTTCTAGTTATTCGTTTCGAGCATCAGAACTGCGAAAATTTTAAGTTTCTCAAGCGTTTCTTACCTCCAAACTGCCATAACTCGGGAACGGATTGACCAATCCGCAAAATTTCTGTTGCATCTGAAAGTAGAAACTCGCCCGATTACAACGGTGTGCGTACTTTTCCCCTAGCCAGTTCTAGTTATTCGTTACGAGCAACAGAACTGCGAAAATTTTAAGTTTTTCAAGCGTTGCTTACCTCCAAACTGCCATATCTCGCGAACGGATTGACCAATCCGCAAAATTTCTGTTGCATCAGAAAGTAGAAACTCGCCCGATTACAACGGTATGCGTACTTTTCCCCTAGCCCGTTCTAGTTATTCGTTTCGAGCAACAGAACTGCGAAAATTTTGAGTTCTTCAAGCGTTGCTTACCTCCAAACTGCCATATCTCGCGAACGGATTGACCAATCCGCAAAATTTCTGTTGCATCTGAAAGTAGAAACTCGCCCGATTACAACGGTGTGCGTACTTTTCCCCTAGGCCGTTCTAGTTATGCTTGTCGAGCATCAGAACTGCGAAAATTTTGAGTTTCTCGAGCGTTTCTTACCTCCAAACTGCCATATCTCGCGAACGGATTGACCAATCCGCAAAATTTCTGTTGCATCTGAAAGTAGAAACTCGCCCGATTACAACGGTATGCGTACTTTTCCCCTAGCCCGTTCTAGTTATTCGTTTCGGGCAACAGAACTGCGAAAATTTTGAGTTTTTCAAGCGTTGCTTACCCCCAAACTGCCATATCTCGCGAACGGATTGACCAATCCGCAAAATTTCTGTTGCATCTGAAAGTAGAAACTCGCCCGATTACAACGGTGTGCGTACTTTTCCCCTAGCCCGTTCTAGTTATTCGTTTCGAGCAACAGAACTGCGAAAATTTTGAGTTTTTCAAGCGTTGCTTACCTCAAAACTGCCATATCTCGCGAACGGATTGACCAATCCGCAAAATTTCTGTTGCATCAGAAAGTAGAAACTCGCCCGATTACAACGGTATGCGTACTTTTCCCCTAGCCCGTTCTAGTTATTCGTTTCGAGCAACAGAACTGCGAAAATTTTGAGTTTTTCAAGCGTTGCTTACCTCCAAACTGCCATATCTCGCGAACGGATTGACCAATCCGCAAAATTTCTGTTGCATCTGAAAGTAGAAACTCGCCCGATTACAGCGGTGTGCGTACTTTTCCCCTAGGCCGTTCTAGTTATGCTTGTCGAGCATCAGAACTGCGAAAATTTTGAGTTTCTCGAGCGTTTCTTACCTCCAAACTGCCATATCTCGCGAACGGATTGACCAATCCGCAAAATTTCTGTTGCATCTGAAAGTAGAAACTCGCCCGATTACAACACTATGCGTACTTTTCCCCTAGGCCGTTCTAGTTATTCGTTTCGAGCATCAGAACTGCGAAAATTTTGAGTTTCTCGAGCGTTTCTTACCTCCAAACTGCCATATCTCGCGAACGGATTGACCAATCCGCAAAATTTCTGTTGCATCTGAAAGTAGAAACTCCCCCGACTACAACACTATGCGTACTTTTCCCCTAGGCCGTCCTAGTTATTCGTTTCGAGCATCAGAACTGCGAAAATTTTGAGTTTCTCAAGCGTTTCTTACTTCCAAACTGCCATATCTCGCGAACGGATTGACCAATCCGCAAAATTTCTGTTGCATCTGAAAGTAGAAACTCGCCCGATTACAACACTATGCGTACTTTTCCCGTAGGCCGTTCTAGTTGTTCGTTTCGAGCAACAGAACTGCGAAAATTTTGAGTTTCTCAAGCGTTTCTTACCTCCAAACTGCCATAACTCGGGAACGGATTGACCAATCCGCAAAATTTCTGTTGTATCTGAAAGTAGAAACTCGCCCGATTACAACGGTATGCGTACTTCTCCCCTAGCCCGTTCTAGTTATTCGTTTCGAGCAACAGAACTGCGAAAATTTTGAGTTCTTCAAGCGTTGCTTACCTCCAAACTGCCATATCTCGCGAACGGATTGACCAATCCGCAAAATTTCTGTTGCATCTGAAAGTAGAAACTCGCCCGATTACAACGGTGTGCGTACTTTTCCCCTAGGCCGTTCTAGTTATGCTTGTCGAGCATCAGAACTGCGAAAATTTTGAGTTTCTCGAGCGTTTCTTACCTCCAAACTGCCATATCTCGCGAACGGATTGACCAATCCGCAAAATTTCTGTTGCATCTGAAAGTAGAAACTCGCCCGATTACAACACTATGCGTACTTTTCCCCTAGGCCGTTCTAGTTATGCTTGTCGAGCATCAGAACTGCGAAAATTTTGAGTTTCTCGAGCGTTTCTTACCTCCAAACTGCCATATCTCGCGAACGGATTGACCAATCCGCAAAATTTCTGTTGCATCTGAAAGTAGAAACTCGCCCGATTACAACGGTGTGCGTACTTTTCCCCTAGCCCGTTCTAGTTATTCGTTTCGAGCAACAGAACTGCGAAAATTTTGAGTTTTTCAAGCGTTGCTTACTTCCAAACTGCCATATCTCGCGAACGGATTGACCAATCCGCAAAATTTCTGTTGCATCAGAAAGTAGAATCTCGCCCGATTACAACGGTATGCGTACTTTTCCCCTAGCCCGTTCTAGTTATTCGTTTCGAGCAACAGAACTGCGAAAATTTTGAGTTTTTCAAGCTTTCCTTACCTCCAAACTGCCATATCTCGCGAACGGATTGACCAATCCGCAAAATTTCTGTTGCATCTGAAAGTAGAAACTCGCCCGATTACAACGGTGTGCGTACTTTTCCCCTAGGCCGTTCTAGTTATGCTTGTCGAGCATCAGATCTGCGAAAATTTTGAGTTTCTCGAGCGTTTCTTACCTCCAAACTGCCATATCTCGCGAACGGATTGACCAATCCGCAAAATTTCTGTTGCATCTGAAAGTAGAAACTCGCCCGATTACAACACTATGCGTACTTTTCCCCTAGGCCGTTCTAGTTATGCTTGTCGAGCATCAGAACTGCGAAAATTTTGAGTTTCTCGAGCGTTTCTTACCTCCAAACTGCCATATCTCGCGAACGGATTGACCAATCCGCAAAATTTCTGTTGCATCTGAAAGTAGAAACTCCCCCGACTACAACACTATGCGTACTTTTCCCCTAGCCCGTTCTAGTTATTCGTTTCGAGCAACAGAACTGCGAAAATTTTGAGTTTTTCAAGCGTTGCTTACTTCCAAACTGCCATATCTCGCGAACGGATTGACCAATCCGCAAAATTTCTGTTGCATCAGAAAGTAGAAACTCGCCCGATTACAACGGTATGCGTACTTTTCCCCTAGCCCGTTCTAGTTATTCGTTTCGAGCAACAGAACTGCGAAAATTTTGAGTTTTTCAAGCTTTGCTTACCTCCAAACTGCCATATCTCGCGAACGGATTGACCAATCCGCAAAATTTCTGTTGCATCTGAAAGTAGAAACTCGCCCGATTACAACGGTGTGCGTACTTTTCCCCTAGGCCGTTCTAGTTATGCTTGTCGAGCATCAGATCTGCGAAAATTTTGAGTTTCTCGAGCGTTTCTTACCTCCAAACTGCCATATCTCGCGAACGGATTGACCAATCCGCAAAATTTCTGTTGCATCTGAAAGTAGAAACTCGCCCGATTACAACACTATGCGTACTTTTCCCCTAGGCCGTTCTAGTTATGCTTGTCGAGCATCAGAACTGCGAAAATTTTGAGTTTCTCGAGCGTTTCTTACCTCCAAACTGCCATATCTCGCGAACGGATTGACCAATCCGCAAAATTTCTGTTGCATCTGAAAGTAGAAACTCCCCCGACTACAACACTATGCGTACTTTTCCCCTAGGCCGTCCTAGTTATTCGTTTCGAGCATCAGAACTGCGAAAATTTTGAGTTTTTCAAGCGTTGCTTACCTCCAAACTGCCATATCTCGCGAACGGATTGACCAATCCGCAAAATTTCTGTTGCATCTGAAAGTAGAAACTCGCCCGATAACAACGGTGTGCGTACTTTTCCCCTAGCCCGTTCTAGTTATTCGTTTCGAGCAACAGAACTGCGAAAATTTTGAGTTTTTCAAGCGTTGCTTACCTCCAAACTGCCATATCTCGCGAACGGATTGATCAATCCGCAAAATTTCTGTTGCATCAGAAAGTAGAAACTCGCCCGATTACAACGGTATGCGTACTTTTCCCCTAGCCCGTTCTAGTTATTCGTTTCGAGCAACAAAACTGCGAAAATTTTGAGTTTTTCAAGCTTTGCTTACCTCCAAACTGCCATATCTCGCGAACGGATTGACCAATCCGCAAAATTTCTGTTGCATCTGAAAGTAGAAACTCGCCCGATTACAACGGTGTGCGTACTTTTCCCCTAGGCCGTTCTAGTTATGCTTGTCGAGCATCAGAACTGCGAAAATTTTGAGTTTCTCGAGCGTTTCTTACCTCCAAACTGCTATATCTCGCGAACGGATTGACCAATCCGCAAAATTTCTGTTGCATCTGAAAGTAGAAACTCGCCCGATTACAACACTATGCGTACTTTTCCCCTAGGCCGTTCTAGTTATTCGTTTCGAGCATCAGAACTGCGAAAATTTTGAGTTTCTCAAGCGTTTCTTACTTCCAAACTGCCATATCTCGCGAACGGATTGACCATTCCGCAAAATTTCTGTTGCATCTGAAAGTAGAAACTCGCCGATTACAACGGTATGCGTACTTTTCCCCTAGCCCGTTCTAGTTATTCGTTTCGGGCAACAGAACTGCGAAAATTTTGAGTTTTTCAAGCGTTGCTTACCTCCAAACTGCCATATCTCGCGAACGGATTGACCAATCCGCAAAATTTCTGTTGCATCTGAAAGTAGAAACTCGCCCGATTACAACGGTGTGCGTACTTTTCCCCTAGGCCGTTCTAGTTATGCTTGTCGAGCATCAGATCTGCGAAAATTTTGAGTTTCTCGAGCGTTTCTTACCTCCAAACTGCCATATCTCGCGAACGGATTGACCAATCCGCAAAATTTCTGTTGCATCTGAACGTAGAAACTCGCCAGATTACAACACTATGCGTACTTTTCCCCTAGGCCGTTCTAGTTATGCTTGTCGAGCATCAGAACTGCGAAAATTTTGAGTTTCTCGAGCGTTTCTTACCTCCAAACTGCCATATCTCGCGAACGGATTGACCAATCCGCAAAATTTCTGTTGCATCTGAAAGTAAAAACTCGCCCGATTACAACACTATGCGTACTTTTCCCCTAGGCCGTTCTAGTTATTCGTTTCGAGCATCAGAACTGCGAAAATTTTGAGTTTCTCGAGCGTTTCTTACCTCCAAACTGTCATATCTCGCGAACGGATTGACCAATCCGCAAAATTTCTGTTGCATCTGAAAATAGAAACTCCCCCGACTACAACACTATGCGTACTTTTCCCCTAGGCCGTCCTAGTTATTCGTTTCGAGCATCAGAACTGCGAAAATTTTGAGTTTCTCAAGCGTTTCTTACTTCCAAACTGCCATATCTCGCGAACGGATTGACCAATCCGCAAAATTTCTGTTGCATCTGAAAGTAGAAACTCGCCCGATTACAACACTATGCGTACTTTTCCCGTAGGCCGTTCTAGTTATTCGTTTCGAGCATCAGAACTGCGAAAATTTTGAGTTTCTCAAGTGTTTCTTACCTCCAAACTGCCATAACTCGGGAACGGATTGACCAATCCGCAAAATTTCTGTTGTATCTGAAAGTAGAAACTCGCCCGATTACAACGGTATGCGTACTTCTCCCCTAGCCCGTTCTAGTTATTCGTTTCGAGCAACAGAACTGCGAAAATTTTGAGTTCTTCAAGCGTTGCTTACCTCCAAACTGCCATATCTCGCGAACGGATTGACCAATCCGCAAAATTTCTGTTGCATCTGAAAGTAGAAACTCGCCCGATTACAACGGTGTGCGTACTTTTCCCCTAGGCCGTTCTAGTTATGCTTGTCGAGCATCAGAACTGCGAAAATTTTGAGTTTCTCGAGCGTTTCTTACCTCCAAACTGCCATATCTCGCGAACGGATTGACCAATCCGCAAAATTTCTGTTGCATCTGAAAGTAGAAACTCGCCCGATTACAACACTATGCGTACTTTTCCCCTAGGCCGTTCTAGTTATGCTTGTCGAGCATCAGAACTGCGAAAATTTTGAGTTTCTCGAGCGTTTCTTACCTCCAAACTGCCATATCTCGCGAACGGATTGACCAATCCGCAAAATTTCTGTTGCATCTGAAAGTAGAAACTCGCCCGATTACAACGGTGTGCGTACTTTTCCCCTAGCCCGTTCTAGTTATTCGTTTCGAGCAACAGAACTGCGAAAATTTTGAGTTTTTCAAGCGTTGCTTACCTCCAAACTGCCATATCTCGCGAACGGATTGACCAATCCGCAAAATTTCTGTTGCATCAGAAAGTAGAAACTCGCCCGATTACAACGGTATGCGTACTTTTCCCCTAGCCCGTTCTAGTTATTCGTTTCGAGCAACAGAACTGCGAAAATTTTGAGTTTTTCAAGCTTTCCTTACCTCCAAACTGCCATATCTCGCGAACGGATTGACCAATCCGCAAAATTTCTGTTGCATCTGAAAGTAGAAACTCGCCCGATTACAACGGTGTGCGTACTTTTCCCCTAGGCCGTTCTAGTTATGCTTGTCGAGCATCAGAACTGCGAAAATTTTGAGTTTCTCGAGCGTTTCTTACCTCCAAACTGCCATATCTCGCGAACGGATTGACCAATCCGCAAAATTTCTGTTGCATCTGAAAGTAGAAACTCCCCCGACTACAACACTATGCGTACTTTTCCCCTAGCCCGTTCTAGTTATTCGTTTCGAGCAACAGAACTGCGAAAATTTTGAGTTTTTCAAGCGTTGCTTACTTCCAAACTGCCATACCTCGCGAACGGATTGACCAATCCGCAAAATTTCTGTTGCATCAGAAAGTAGAAACTCGCCCGATTACAACGGTATGCGTACTTTTCCCCTAGCCCGTTCTAGTTATTCGTTTCGAGCAACAGAACTGCGAAAATTTTGAGTTTTTCAAGCTTTGCTTACCTCCAAACTGCCATATCTCGCGAACGGATTGACCAATCCGCAAAATTTCTGTTGCATCTGAAAGTAGAAACTCGCCCGATTACAACGGTGTGCGTACTTTTCCCCTAGGCCGTTCTAGTTATGCTTGTCGAGCATCAGATCTGCGAAAATTTTGAGTTTCTCGAGCGTTTCTTACCTCCAAACTGCCATATCTCGCGAACGGATTGACCAATCCGCAAAATTTCTGTTGCATCTGAAAGTAGAAACTCGCCCGATTACAACACTATGCGTACTTTTCCCCTAGGCCGTTCTAGTTATGCTTGTCGAGCATCAGAACTGCGAAAATTTTGAGTTTCTCGAGCGTTTCTTACCTCCAAACTGCCATATCTCGCGAACGGATTGACCAATCCGCAAAATTTCTGTTGCATCTGAAAGTAGAAACTCCCCCGACTACAACACTATGCGTACTTTTCCCCTAGGCCGTCCTAGTTATTCGTTTCGAGCATCAGAACTGCGAAAATTTTGAGTTTTTCAAGCGTTGCTTACCTCCAAACTGCCATATCTCGCGAACGGATTGACCAATCCGCAAAATTTCTGTTGCATCTGAAAGTAGAAACTCGCCCGATAACAACGGTGTGCGTACTTTTCCCCTAGCCCGTTCTAGTTATTCGTTTCGAGCAACAGAACTGCGAAAATTTTGAGTTTTTCAAGCGTTGCTTACCTCCAAACTGCCATATCTCGCGAACGGATTGATCAATCCGCAAAATTTCTGTTGCATCAGAAAGTAGAAACTCGCCCGATTACAACGGTATGCGTACTTTTCCCCTAGCCCGTTCTAGTTATTCGTTTCGAGCAACAAAACTGCGAAAATTTTGAGTTTTTCAAGCTTTGCTTACCTCCAAACTGCCATATCTCGCGAACGGATTGACCAATCCGCAAAATTTCTGTTGCATCTGAAAGTAGAAACTCGCCCGATTACAACGGTGTGCGTACTTTTCCCCTAGGCCGTTCTAGTTATGCTTGTCGAGCATCAGAACTGCGAAAATTTTGAGTTTCTCGAGCGTTTCTTACCTCCAAACTGCTATATCTCGCGAACGGATTGACCAATCCGCAAAATTTCTGTTGCATCTGAAAGTAGAAACTCGCCCGATTACAACACTATGCGTACTTTTCCCCTAGGCCGTTCTAGTTATTCGTTTCGAGCATCAGAACTGCGAAAATTTTGAGTTTCTCAAGCGTTTCTTACTTCCAAACTGCCATATCTCGCGAACGGATTGACCATTCCGCAAAATTTCTGTTGCATCTGAAAGTAGAAACTCGCCGATTACAACGGTATGCGTACTTTTCCCCTAGCCCGTTCTAGTTATTCGTTTCGGGCAACAGAACTGCGAAAATTTTGAGTTTTTCAAGCGTTGCTTACCTCCAAACTGCCATATCTCGCGAACGGATTGACCAATCCGCAAAATTTCTGTTGCATCTGAAAGTAGAAACTCGCCCGATTACAACGGTGTGCGTACTTTTCCCCTAGGCCGTTCTAGTTATGCTTGTCGAGCATCAGATCTGCGAAAATTTTGAGTTTCTCGAGCGTTTCTTACCTCCAAACTGCCATATCTCGCGAACGGATTGACCAATCCGCAAAATTTCTGTTGCATCTGAACGTAGAAACTCGCCAGATTACAACACTATGCGTACTTTTCCCCTAGGCCGTTCTAGTTATGCTTGTCGAGCATCAGAACTGCGAAAATTTTGAGTTTCTCGAGCGTTTCTTACCTCCAAACTGCCATATCTCGCGAACGGATTGACCAATCCGCAAAATTTCTGTTGCATCTGAAAGTAAAAACTCGCCCGATTACAACACTATGCGTACTTTTCCCCTAGGCCGTTCTAGTTATTCGTTTCGAGCATCAGAACTGCGAAAATTTTGAGTTTCTCGAGCGTTTCTTACCTCCAAACTGTCATATCTCGCGAACGGATTGACCAATCCGCAAAATTTCTGTTGCATCTGAAAATAGAAATTCGCCCGATTACAACTGTATGCGTACTTTTCCCCTAGCCCGTTCTAGTTATTCGTTTCGACCAACAGAACTGCGAAAATTTTGAGTTTCTCAAGCGTTGCGTACCTCCAAACTGCCATATCTCGCGAACGGATTGACCAATCCGCAAAATTTCTGTTGCATCTGAAAGTAGAAACTCGCCCGATGACAACACTGTGCGTACTTTTCCCCTAGGCCGTTCTAGTTATGCTTGTCGAGCATCAGAACTGCGAAAATTTTGAGTTTCTCAAGCGTTTCTTACATCCAAACTGCCATATCTCGCGAATGGATTGACCAATCCGCAAAATTTCTGTTGCATCTGAAAGTAGAAACACGCCCGATTGCAACGGTAAGCGCACTTTTCCCCTAGGCCGTTCTAGTTATTCGTTTCGAGCATCAGAACTGCGAAAATTTTGAGTTTCTCAAGCGTTTCTTACTTCCAAACTGCCATATCTCGCGAACGGATTGACCAATCCGCAAAATTTCTGTTGCATCTGAATGTAGAAACTCGCCCGATTACAACACTATGCGTACTTTTCCCGTAGGCCGTTCTAGTTATTCGTTTCGAGCATCAGAACTGCGAAAATTTTGAGTTTCTCAAGCGTTTCTTACATCCAAACTGCCATATCTCGCGAACGGATTTACCAATCCGCAAAATTTCTGTTGCATCTGAAAGTAGAAACTCGCCCGATTACAACGGTATGCGTACTTTTCCCCTAGCCCGTTCTAGTTATTCGTTTCGAGCAACAGAACTGCGAAAATTTTGAGTTTCTCAAGCGTTTCTTACTTCCAAACTGCCATATCTCGCGAACGGATTGACCAATCCGCACAATTTCTGTTGCATCTGAAAGTAGAAACTCGCCCGATTATAACACTATTCGTACTTTTCCCCTAGGCCGTTCAATTATTCGTTTCGAGCATCAGAACTGCGAAAATTTTGAGTTTCTCAAGCGTTTCTTACCTCCAAACTGCCATATCTCGCGAACGGATTGACCAATCCGCAAAATTTCTGTTGCATCTGAAAGTAGAAACTCGCCCGATTACAACGGTATGCGTACTTTTCCCCTAGCCCGTTCTAGTTATTCGTTTCGAGCATCAGAACTGCGAAAATTTTGAGTTTCTCAAGCGTTTCTTACATCCAAACTGCCATATCTCGCGAACGGATTTACCAATCCGCAAAATTTCTGTTGCATCTGAAAGTAGAAACTCGCCCGATTATAACACTATTCGTACTTTTCCCCTAGCCCGTTCTAGTTATTCGTTTCGAGCAACAGAACTGCGAAAATTTTGAGTTTCTCAAGCGTTTCTTACTTCCAAACTGCCATATCTCGCGAACGGATTGACCAATCCGCACAATTTCTGTTGCATCTGAAAGTAGAAACTCGCCCGATTATAACACTATTCGTACTTTTCCCCTAGGCCGTTCTAGTTATTCGTTTCGAGCATCAGAACTGCGAAAATTTTGAGTTTCTCAAGCGTTTCTTACCTCCAAACTGCCATATCTCGCGAACGGATTGACCAATCCGCAAAATTTCTGTTGCATCTGAAAGTAGAAACTCGCCCGATTACAACGGTATGCGTACTTTTCCCCTAGCCCGTTCTAGTTATTCGTTTCGAGCAACAGAACTGCGAAAATTTTGAGTTTCTCAAGCGTTTCTTACTTCCAAACTGCCATATCTCGCGAACGGATTGACCAATCCGCACAATTTCTGTTGCATCTGAAAGTAGAAACTCGCCCGATTATAACACTATTCGTACTTTTCCCCTAGGCCGTTCTAGTTATTCGTTTCGAGCATCAGAACTGCGAAAATTTTGAGTTTCTCAAGCGTTTCTTACCTCCAAACTGCCATATCTCGCGAACGGATTGACCAATCCGCAAAATTTCTGTTGCATCTGAAAGTAGAAACTCGCCCGATTACAACGGTATGCGTACTTTTCCCCTAGCCCGTTCTAGTTATTCGTTTCGAGCAACAGAACTGCGAGAATTTTGAGTTTCTCAAGCGTTTCTTACTTCCAAACTGCCATATCTCGCGAACGGATTGACCAATCCGCACAATTTCTGTTGCATCTGAAAGTAGAAACTCGCCCGATTATAACACTATTCGTACTTTTCCCCTAGGCCGTTCAATTATTCGTTTCGAGCATCAGAACTGCGAAAATTTTGAGTTTCTCAAGCGTTTCTTACCTCCAAACTGCCATATCTCGCGAACGGATTGACCAATCCGCAAAATTTCTGTTGCATCTGAAAGTAGAAACTCGCCCGATTACAACGGTATGCGTACTTTTCCCCTAGCCCGTTCTAGTTATTCGTTTCGAGCATCAGAACTGCGAAAATTTTGAGTTTCTCAAGCGTTTCTTACATCCAAACTGCCATATCTCGCGAACGGATTTACCAATCCGCAAAATTTCTGTTGCATCTGAAAGTAGAAACTCGCCCGATTATAACACTATTCGTACTTTTCCCCTAGCCCGTTCTAGTTATTCGTTTCGAGCAACAGAACTGCGAAAATTTTGAGTTTCTCAAGCGTTTCTTACTTCCAAACTGCCATATCTCGCGAACGGATTGACCAATCCGCACAATTTCTGTTGCATCTGAAAGTAGAAACTCGCCCGATTATAACACTATTCGTACTTTTCCCCTAGGCCGTTCTAGTTATTCGTTTCGAGCATCAGAACTGCGAAAATTTTGAGTTTCTCAAGCGTTTCTTACCTCCAAACTGCCATATCTCGCGAACGGATTGACCAATCCGCAAAATTTCTGTTGCATCTGAAAGTAGAAACTCGCCCGATTACAACGGTATGCGTACTTTTCCCCTAGCCCGTTCTAGTTATTCGTTTCGAGCAACAGAACTGCGAAAATTTTGAGTTTCTCAAGCGTTTCTTACTTCCAAACTGCCATATCTCGCGAACGGATTGACCAATCCGCACAATTTCTGTTGCATCTGAAAGTAGAAACTCGCCCGATTATAACACTATTCGTACTTTTCCCCTAGGCCGTTCTAGTTATTCGTTTCGAGCATCAGAAACTGCGAAAATTTTGAGTTTCTCAAGCGTTTCTTACCTCCAAACTGCCATATCTCGCGAACGGATTGACCAATCCGCAAAATTTCTGTTGCATCTGAAAGTAGAAACTCGCCCGATTACAACGGTATGCGTACTTTTCCCCTAGCCCGTTCTAGTTATTCGTTTCGAGCAACAGAACTGCGAGAATTTTGAGTTTCTCAAGCGTTTCTTACTTCCAAACTGCCATATCTCGCGAACGGATTGACCAATCCGCACAATTTCTGTTGCATCTGAAAGTAGAAACTCGCCCGATTATAACACTATTCGTACTTTTCCCCTAGGCCGTTCTAGTTATTCGTTTCGAGCATCAGAACTGCGAAAATTTTGAGTTTCTCAAGCGTTTCTTACCTCCAAACTGCCATATCTCGCGAACGGATTGACCAATCCGCAAAATTTCTGTTGCATCTGAAAGTAGAAACTCGCCCGATTACAACACTGTGCGTACTTTTCCCCTAGGCCGTTCTAGTTATTCGTTTCGAGCAACAGAACTGCGAAAATTTTGAGTTTTTCAAGCGTTGCTTACCTCCAAACTGCCGTATCTCGCGAACGGATTGACCAATCCGCAAAATTTCTGTTGCATCTGAAAGTAGAAACTCGCCCGATTACAACGGTATGCGCACTTTTCCCCTAGCCCGTTCTATTTATTCGTTTCGAGCAACAGAACTGCGAAAATTTTGAGTTTTTCAAGCGTTGCCTACCTCCAAACTGCCATATCTCGCGAATGGATTGACCAATCCGCAAAATTTCTGTTGCATCTGAAAGTAGAAACTCGCCCGATTACAACACTGTACGTACTTTTCCCCTAGGCCGTTCTAGTTATTCGTTTCGAGCATCAGAACTGCGAAAATTTTGAGTTTCTCAAGCGTTTCTTACTTCCAAACTGCCATATCTCGCGAACGGATTGACCAACCCGCAAAATTTCTGTTGCATCTGAAAGTAGAAACTCGCCCGATTACAACACTATGCGTACTTTTCCCCTAGGCCGTTCTAGTTATTCGTTTCGAGCATCAGAACTGCGAAAATTTTGAGTTTCTCAAGCGTTTCTTACCTCCAAACTGCCATAACTCGCGAACGGATTGAACAATCCGCAAAATTTCTGTTGCATCTGAAAGTAGAAACTCGCCCGATTACAACGGTATGCGTACTTTTCCCGTAGGCCGTTCTAGTTATTCGTTTCGAGCATCAGAACCGCGAAAATTTTGAGTTTCTCAAGCGTTTCTTACCTCCATACTGCCATATCTCGCGAACGGATTGACCAATCCGCAAAATTTCTGTTGCATCTGAAAGTAGAAACTCGCCCGATTACATCGGTGTGCGTACTTTTCCCCTAGGCCGTTCTAGTTATGCTTGTCGAGCATCAGAACTGCGAAAATTTTGAGTTTCTCGAGCGTTTCTTACCTCCAAACTGCCATATCTCGCGAACGGATTGACCAATCCGCACAATTTCTGTTGCATCTGAAAGTAGAAACTCGCCCGATTATAACACTATTCGTACTTTTCCCCTAGGCCGTTCTAGTTATTCGTTTCGAGCAACAGAACTGCGAAAATTTTGAGTTTTTCAAGCGTTGCTTACTCCCAAACTGCCATATCTCGCGAACGGATTGACCAATCCGCAAAATTTCTGTTGCATCAGAAAGTAGAAATTCGCCCGATTACAACGGTATGCGTACTTTTCCCCTAGCCCGTTCTAGTTATTCGTTTCGAGCAACAGAACTGCGAAAATTTTGAGTTTTTCAAGCGTTGCTTACCTCCAAACTGCCATATCTCGCGAACGGATTGACCAATCCGCAAAATTTCTGTTGCATCTGAAAGTAGAAACTCGCCCGATTACAACGGTGTGCGTACTTTTCCCCTAGGCCGTTCCAGTTATGCTTGTCGAGCATCAGAACTGCGAAAATTTTGAGTTTCTCAAGCGTTTCTTACTTCCAAACTGCCATATCTCGCGAACGGATTGACAAATCCGCAAAATTTCTGTTGCATCTGAAAGTAGAAACTCGCCCGATTACAATACTATGCGTACTTTTCCCCTAGGCCGTTCTAGTTATTCGTTTCGAGCATCAGAACTGCGAAAATTTTGAGTTTCTCAAGCGTTTCTTACCTCCAAACTGCCATAACTCGCGAACGGATTCACCAATCCGCAAAATTTCTCTTGCATCTGAAAGTAGAAACTCGCCCGATTACAACACTATGCGTACTTTTCCCCTAGGCCGTTCTAGTTATTCGTTTCGAGCATCAGAACTGCGAAAATTTTGAGTTTCTCAAGCGTTTCTTACCTCCAAACTGCCATATCTCGCGAACGGATTGACCAATCCGCAAAATTTCTGTTGCATCTGAAAGTAGAAACTCGCCCGATTACAACGGTGTGCGTACTTTTCCCCTAGCCCGTTCTAGTTATTCGTTTCGAGCAACAGAACTGCGAAAATTTTGAGTTTTTCAAGCGTTGCTTACCTCCAAACTGCCATATCTCGCGAACGGATTGACCAATCCGCAAAATTTCTGTTGCATCAGAAAGTAGAAACTCGCCCGATTACAACGGTATGCGTACTTTTCCCCTAGCCCGTTCTAGTTATTCGTTTCGAGCAACAGAACTGCGAAAATTTTGAGTTTTTCAAGCGTTGCTTACCTCCAAACTGCCAATCTCGCGAACGGATTGACCAATCCGCAAAATTTCTGTTGCATCAGAAAGTAGAAACTCGCCCGATTACAACGGTGTGCGTACTTTTCCCCTAGGCCGTTCTAGTTATGCTTGTCGAGCATCAGAACTGCGAAAATTTTGAGTTTCTCGAGCGTTTCTTACCTCCAAACTGCCATATCTCGCGAACGGATTGACCATTCCGCAAAATTTCTGTTGCATCTGAAAGTAGAAACTCGCCGATTACAACGGTATGCGTACTTTTCCCCTAGCCCGTTCTAGTTATTCGTTTCGGGCAACAGAACTGCGAAAATTTTGAGTTTTTCAAGCGTTGCTTACCTCCAAACTGCCATATCTCGCGAACGGATTGACCAATCCGCAAAATTTCTGTTGCATCTGAAAGTAGAAACTCGCCCGATTACAACGGTGTGCGTACTTTTCCCCTAGGCCGTTCAAGTTATGCTTGTCGAGTATCAGAACTGCGAAAATTTTGAGTTTCTCGAGCGTTTCTTACCTCCAAACTGCCATATCTCGCGAACGGATTGACCAATCCGCAAAATTTCTGTTGCATCTGAAAGTAGAAACTCCCCCGACTACAACACTATGCGTACTTTTCCCCTAGGCCGTCCTAGTTATTCGTTTCGAGCATCAGGACTGCGAAAATTTTGAGTTTCTCAAGCGTTTCTTACTTCCAAACTGCCATATCTCGCGAACGGATTGACCAATCCGCAAAATTTCTGTTGCATCTGAAAGTAGAAACTCGCCCGATTACAACACTATGCGTACTTTTCCCCTAGGCCGTTCTAGTTATTCGTTTCGAGCATCAGAACTGCGAAAATTTTGAGTTTCTCAAGCGTTTCTTACCTCCAAACTGCCATATCTCGCGAACGGATTGACCAATCCGCAAAATTTCTGTTGCATCTGAAAGTAGAAACTCGCCCGATTACAACACTATGCGTACTTTTCCCCTAGGCCGTTCTAGTTATTCGTTTCGAGCATCAGAACTGCGAAAATTTTGAGTTTCTCAAGCGTTTCTTACTTCCAAACTGCCATATCTCGCGAACGGATTGACCATTCCGCAAAATTTCTGTTGCATCTGAAAGTAGAAACTCGCCGATTACAACGGTATGCGTACTTTTCCCCTAGCCCGTTCTAGTTATTCGTTTCGGGCAACAGAACTGCGAAAATTTTGAGTTTTTCAAGCGTTGCTTACCTCCAAACTGCCATATCTCGCGAACGGATTGACCAATCCGCAAAATTTCTGTTGCATCTGAAAGTAGAAACTCGCCCGATTACAACGGTGTGCGTACTTTTCCCCTAGGCCGTTCTAGTTATGCTTGTCGAGCATCAGAACTGCGAAAATTTTGAGTTTCTCGAGCGTTTCTTACCTCCAAACTGCCATATCTCGCGAACGGATTGACCAATCCGCAAAATTTCTGTTGCATCTGAAAGTAGAAACTCCCCCGACTACAACACTATGCGTACTTTTCCCCTAGGCCGTCCTAGTTATTCGTTTCGAGCATCAGAACTGCGAGAATTTTGAGTTTCTCAAGCGTTTCTTACTTCCAAACTGCCATATCTCGCGAACGGATTGTCCAATCCGCAAAATTTCTGTTGCATCTGAAAGTAGAAACTCGCCCGATTACAACACTATGCGTACTTTTCCCGTAGGCCGTTCTAGTTATTCGTTTCGAGCATCAGAACTGCGAAAATTTTGAGTTTCTCAAGCGTTTCTTACCTCCAAACTGCCATAACTCGCGAACGGATTGACCAATCCGCAAAATTTCTGTTGCATCTGAAAGTAGAAACTCGCCCGATTACAACGGTATGCGTACTTTTCCCGTAGGCCGTTCTAGTTATTCGTTTCGAGCAACAGAACTGCGAAAATTTTGAGTTTTTCAAGCGTTGCTTACTCCCAAACTGCCATATCTCGCGAACGGATTGACCAATCCGCAAAATTTCTGTTGCATCAGAAAGTAGAAACTCGCCCGATTACAACGGTATGCGTACTTTTCCCCTAGCCCGTTCTAGTTATTCGTTTCGAGCAACAGAACTGCGAAAATTTTGAGTTTTTCAAGCGTTGCTTACATGCAAACTGCCATATCTCGGGAACGGATTGACCAATCCGCAAAATTTCTGTTGCATGTGAAAGTAGAAACTCGCCCGATTACAGCGGTATGCGTACTTTTCCCCTAGGCCGTTCTAGTTATTCGTTTCGAGCATCAGAACTGCGAAAATTTTGAGTTTCTCAAGCGAGTCTTACTTCCAAACTGCCATATCTCGCGAACGGATTGACCAATCCGCAAAATTTCTGTTGCATCTGAAAGTAGAAACTCGCCCGATTACAACGGTGTGCGTACTTTTCCCCTAGGCCGTTCTAGTTATTCGTTTCGAGCATCAGAACTGCGAAAATTTTGAGTTTCTCAAGCGTTTCTTACTTCCAAACTGCCATATCTCGCGAACGGATTGATCAATCCGCAAAATTTCTGTTGCATCTGAAAGTAGAAACTCGCCCGATTACAACACTGTGCGTACTTTTCCCCTAGGCCGTTCTAGTTATTCGTTTCGAGCATCAGAACTGCGAAAATTTTGAGTTTCTCGGCGCGTTTCTTACCTCCAAACTGCCATAACTCGCGAACGGATTGACCAATCCGCAAAATTTCTGTTGCATCTGAAAGTAGAAACTCGCCCGATTACAACGGTGTGCGTACTTTTCCCCTAGCCCGTTCTAGTTATTCGTTTCGAGCAACAGAACTGCGAAAATTTTGAGTTTTTCAAGCGTTGCTTACTCCCAAACTGCCATATCTCGCGAACGGATTGACCAATCCGCAAAATTTCTGTTGCATCAGAAAGTAGAAATTCGCCCGATTACAACGGTATGCGTACTTTTCCCCTAGCCCGTTCTAGTTATTCGTTTCGGGCAACAGAACTGCGAAAATTTTGAGTTTTTCAAGCGTTGCTTACCTCCAAACTGCCATATCTCGCGAACGGATTGACCAATCCGCAAAATTTCTGTTGCATCTGAAAGTAGAAACTCGTCCGATTACAACGGTGTGCGTACTTTTCCCCTAGGCCGTTCTAGTTATGCTTGTCGAGCATCAGAACTGCGAAAATTTTGAGTTTCTCGAGCGTTTCTTACCTCCAAACTGCCATATCTCGCGAACGGATTGACCAATCCGCAAAATTTCTGTTGCATCTGAAAGTAGAAACTCCCCCGACTACAACACTATGCGTACTTTTCCCCTAGGCCGTCCTAGTTATTCGTTTCGAGCATCAGAACTGCGAGAATTTTGAGTTTTTCAAGCGTTGCTTACCTCCAAACTGCCATATCTCGCGAACGGATTGACCAATCCGCAAAATTTCTGTTGCATCTGAAAGTAGAAACTCGCCCGATTACAACGGTGTGCGTACTTTTCCCCTAGGCCGTTCTAGTTATGCTTGTCGAGCATCAGAACTGCGAAAATTTTGAGTTTCTCGAGCGTTTCTTACCTCCAAACTGCCATATCTCGCGAACGGATTGACCAATCCGCAAAATTTCTGTTGCATCTGAAAGTAGAAACTCCCCCGACTACAACACTATGCGTACTTTTCCCCTAGGCCGTCCTAGTTATTCGTTTCGAGCATCAGAACTGCGAGAATTTTGAGTTTCTCAAGCGTTTCTTACTTCCAAACTGCCATATCTCGCGAACGGATTGTCCAATCCGCAAAATTTCTATTGCATCTGAAAGTAGAAACTCGCCCGATTACAACACTATGCGTACTTTTCCCGTAGGCCGTTCTAGTTATTCGTTTCGAGCATCAGAACTGCGAAAATTTTGAGTTTCTCAAGCGTTTCTTACCTCCAAACTGCCATAACTCGCGAACGGATTGACCAATCCGCAAAATTTCTGTTGCATCTGAAAGTAGAAACTCGCCCGATTACAACGGTATGCGTACTTTTCCCGTAGGCCGTTCTAGTTATTCGTTTCGAGCAACAGAACTGCGAAAATTTTGAGTTTTTCAAGCGTTGCTTACTCCCAAACTGCCATATCTCGCGAACGGATTGACCAATCCGCAAAATTTCTGTTGCATCAGAAAGTAGAAACTCGCCCGATTACAACGGTATGCGTACTTTTCCCCTAGCCCGTTCTAGTTATTCGTTTCGAGCAACAGAACTGCGAAAATTTTGAGTTTTTCAAGCGTTGCTTACATGCAAACTGCCATATCTCGGGAACGGATTGACCAATCCGCAAAATTTCTGTTGCATGTGAAAGTAGAAACTCGCCCGATTACAGCGGTATGCGTACTTTTCCCCTAGGCCGTTCTAGTTATTCGTTTCGAGCATCAGAACTGCGAAAATTTTGAGTTTCTCAAGCGAGTCTTACTTCCAAACTGCCATATCTCGCGAACGGATTGACCAATCCGCAAAATTTCTGTTGCATCTGAAAGTAGAAACTCGCCCGATTACAACGGTGTGCGTACTTTTCCCCTAGGCCGTTCTAGTTATTCGTTTCGAGCATCAGAACTGCGAAAATTTTGAGTTTCTCAAGCGTTTCTTACTTCCAAACTGCCATATCTCGCGAACGGATTGATCAATCCGCAAAATTTCTGTTGCATCTGAAAGTAGAATCTCGCCCGATTACAACACTGTGCGTACTTTTCCCCTAGGCCGTTCTAGTTATTCGTTTCGAGCATCAGAACTGCGAAAATTTTGAGTTTCTCGGCGCGTATCTTACCTCCAAACTGCCATAACTCGCGAACGGATTGACCAATCCGCAAAATTTCTGTTGCATCTGAAAGTAGAAACTCGCCCGATTACAACGGTATGCGTACTTTTCCCCTAGCCCGTTCTAGTTATTCGTTTCGGGCAACAGAACTGCGAAAATTTTGAGTTTTTCAAGCGTTGCTTACCTTCAAACTGCCATATCTCGCGAACCGATTGACCAATCCGCAAAATTTCTGTTGCATCTGAAAGTAGAAACTCGCCCGATTACAACGGTGTGCGTACTTTTCCCCTAGCCCGTTCTAGTTATTCGTTTCGAGCAACAGAACTGCGAAAATTTTGAGTTTTTCAAGCGTTGCTTACTCCCAAACTGCCATATCTCGCGAACGGATTGACCAATCCGCAAAATTTCTGTTGCATCAGAAAGTAGAAATTCGCCCGATTACAACGGTATGCGTACTTTTCCCCTAGCCCGTTCTAGTTATTCGTTTCGGGCAACAGAACTGCGAAAATTTTGAGTTTTTCAAGCGTTGCTTACCTCCAAACTGCCATATCTCGCGAACGGATTGACCAATCCGCAAAATTTCTGTTGCATCTGAAAGTAGAAACTCGCCCGATTACAACGGTGTGCGTACTTTTCCCCTAGGCCGTTCTAGTTATGCTTGTCGAGCATCAGAACTGCGAAAATTTTGAGTTTCTCGAGCGTTTCTTACCTCCAAACTGCCATATCTCGCGAACGGATTGACCAATCCGCAAAATTTCTGTTGCATCTGAAAGTAGAAACTCCCCCGACTACAACACTATGCGTACTTTTCCCCTAGGCCGTCCTAGTTATTCGTTTCGAGCATCAGAACTGCGAGAATTTTGAGTTTCTCAAGCGTTTCTTACTTCCAAACTGCCATATCTCGCGAACGGATTGTCCAATCCGCAAAATTTCTGTTGCATCTGAAAGTAGAAACTCGCCCGATTACAACACTATGCGTACTTTTCCCGTAGGCCGTTCTAGTTATTCGTTTCGAGCATCAGAACTGCGAAAATTTTGAGTTTCTCAAGCGTTTCTTACCTCCAAACTGCCATAACTCGCGAACGGATTGACCAATCCGCAAAATTTCTGTTGCATCTGAAAGTAGAAACTCGCCCGATTACAACGGTATGCGTACTTTTCCCGTAGGCCGTTCTAGTTATTCGTTTCGAGCAACAGAACTGCGAAAATTTTGAGTTTTTCAAGCGTTGCTTACTCCCAAACTGCCATATCTCGCGAACGGATTGACCAATCCGCAAAATTTCTGTTGCATCAGAAAGTAGAAACTCGCCCGATTACAACGGTATGCGTACTTTTCCCCTAGCCCGTTCTAGTTATTCGTTTCGAGCAACAGAACTGCGAAAATTTTGAGTTTTTCAAGCGTTGCTTACATGCAAACTGCCATATCTCGGGAACGGATTGACCAATCCGCAAAATTTCTGTTGCATGTGAAAGTAGAAACTCGCCCGATTACAGCGGTATGCGTACTTTTCCCCTAGGCCGTTCTAGTTATTCGTTTCGAGCATCAGAACTGCGAAAATTTTGAGTTTCTCAAGCGAGTCTTACTTCCAAACTGCCATATCTCGCGAACGGATTGACCAATCCGCAAAATTTCTGTTGCATCTGAAAGTAGAAACTCGCCCGATTACAACGGTGTGCGTACTTTTCCCCTAGGCCGTTCTAGTTATTCGTTTCGAGCATCAGAACTGCGAAAATTTTGAGTTTCTCAAGCGTTTCTTACTTCCAAACTGCCATATCTCGCGAACGGATTGATCAATCCGCAAAATTTCTGTTGCATCTGAAAGTAGAAACTCGCCCGATTACAACACTGTGCGTACTTTTCCCCTAGGCCGTTCTAGTTATTCGTTTCGAGCATCAGAACTGCGAAAATTTTGAGTTTCTCGGCGCGTTTCTTACCTCCAAACTGCCATAACTCGCGAACGGATTGACCAATCCGCAAAATTTCTGTTGCATCTGAAAGTAGAAACTCGCCCGATTACAACGGTATGCGTACTTTTCCCCTAGCCCGTTCTAGTTATTCGTTTCGGGCAACAGAACTGCGAAAATTTTGAGTTTTTCAAGCGTTGCTTACCTTCAAACTGCCATATCTCGCGAACCGATTGACCAATCCGCAAAATTTCTGTTGCATCTGAAAGTAGAAACTCGCCCGATTACAACGGTGTGCGTACTTTTCCCCTAGCCCGTTCTAGTTATTCGTTTCGAGCAACAGAACTGCGAAAATTTTGAGTTTTTCAAGCGTTGCTTACTCCCAAACTGCCATATCTCGCGAACGGATTGACCAATCCGCAAAATTTCTGTTGCATCAGAAAGTAGAAATTCGCCCGATTACAACGGTATGCGTACTTTTCCCCTAGCCCGTTCTAGTTATTCGTTTCGGGCAACAGAACTGCGAAAATTTTGAGTTTTTCAAGCGTTGCTTACCTCCAAACTGCCATATCTCGCGAACGGATTGACCAATCCGCAAAATTTCTGTTGCATCTGAAAGTAGAAACTCGCCCGATTACAACGGTGTGCGTACTTTTCCCCTAGGCCGTTCTAGTTATGCTTGTCGAGCATCAGAACTGCGAAAATTTTGAGTTTCTCGAGCGTTTCTTACCTCCAAACTGCCATATCTCGCGAACGGATTGACCAATCCGCAAAATTTCTGTTGCATCTGAAAGTAGAAACTACCCCGACTACAACACTATGCGTACTTTTCCCCTAGGCCGTCCTAGTTATTCGTTTCGAGCATCAGAACTGCGAGAATTTTGAGTTTCTCAAGCGTTTCTTACTTCCAAACTGCCATATCTCGCGAACGGATTGTCCAATCCGCAAAATTTCTGTTGCATCTGAAAGTAGAAACTCGCCCGATTACAACACTATGCGTACTTTTCCCGTAGGCCGTTCTAGTTATTCGTTTCGAGCATCAGAACTGCGAAAATTTTGAGTTTCTCAAGCGTTTCTTACCTCCAAACTGCCATAACTCGCGAACGGATTGACCAATCCGCAAAATTTCTGTTGCATCTGAAAGTAGAAACTCGCCCGATTACAACGGTATGCGTACTTTTCCCGTAGGCCGTTCTAGTTATTCGTTTCGAGCAACAGAACTGCGAAAATTTTGAGTTTTTCAAGCGTTGCTTACTCCCAAACTGCCATATCTCGCGAACGGATTGACCAATCCGCAAAATTTCTGTTGCATCAGAAAGTAGAAACTCGCCCGATTACAACGGTATGCGTACTTTTCCCCTAGCCCGTTCTAGTTATTCGTTTCGAGCAACAGAACTGCGAAAATTTTGAGTTTTTCAAGCGTTGCTTACATGCAAACTGCCATATCTCGGGAACGGATTGACCAATCCGCAAAATTTCTGTTGCATGTGAAAGTAGAAACTCGCCCGATTACAGCGGTATGCGTACTTTTCCCCTAGGCCGTTCTAGTTATTCGTTTCGAGCATCAGAACTGCGAAAATTTTGAGTTACCTCCAAACTGCCATAACTCGCGAACGGATTCACCAATCCGCAAAATTTCTCTTGCATTTGAAAGTAGAAACTCGCCCGATTACAACACTATGCGTACTTTTCCCCTAGGCCGTTCTAGTTATTCGTTTCGAGCATCAGAACTGCGAAAATTTTGAGTTTCTCAAGCGTTTCTTACCTCCAAACTGCCATATCTCGCGAACGGATTGACCAATCCGCAAAATTTCTGTTGCATCTGAAAGTAGAAACTCGCCCGATTACAACGGTGTGCGTACTTTTCCCCTAGCCCGTTCTAGTTATTCGTTTCGAGCAACAGAACTGCGAAAATTTTGAGTTTTTCAAGCGTTGCTTACCTCCAAACTGCCATATCTCGCGAACGGATTGACCAATCCGCAAAATTTCTGTTGCATCAGAAAGTAGAAACTCGCCCGATTACAACGGTATGCGTACTTTTCCCCTAGCCCGTTCTAGTTATTCGTTTCGAGCAACAGAACTGCGAAAATTTTGAGTTTTTCAAGCGTTGCTTACCTCCAAACTGCCATATCTCGCGAACGGATTGACCAATCCGCAAAATTTCTGTTGCATCAGAAAGTAGAAACTCGCCCGATTACAACGGTGTGCGTACTTTTCCCCTAGGCCGTTCTAGTTATGCTTGTCGAGCATCAGAACTGCGAAAATTTTGAGTTTCTCGAGCGTTTCTTACCTCCAAACTGCCATATCTCGCGAACGGATTGACCATTCCGCAAAATTTCTGTTGCATCTGAAAGTAGAAACTCGCCGATTACAACGGTATGCGTACTTTTCACCTAGCCCGTTCTAGTTATTCGTTTCGGGCAACAGAACTGCGAAAATTTTGAGTTTTTCAAGCGTTGCTTACCTCCAAACTGCCATATCTCGCGAACGGATTGACCAATCCGCAAAATTTCTGTTGCATCTGAAAGTAGAAACTCGCCCGATTACAACGGTGTGCGTACTTTTCCCCTAGGCCGTTCTAGTTATGCTTGTCGAGTATCAGAACTGCGAAAATTTTGAGTTTCTCGAGCGTTTCTTACCTCCAAACTGCCATATCTCGCGAACGGATTGACCAATCCGCAAAATTTCTGTTGCATCTGAAAGTAGAAACTCCCCCGACTACAACACTATGCGTACTTTTCCCCTAGGCCGTCCTAGTTATTCGTTTCGAGCATCAGGACTGCGAAAATTTTGAGTTTCTCAAGCGTTTCTTACTTCCAAACTGCCATATCTCGCGAACGGATTGACCAATCCGCAAAATTTCTGTTGCATCTGAAAGTAGAAACTCGCCCGATTACAACACTATGCGTACTTTTCCCTTAGGCCGTTCTAGTTATTCGTTTCGAGCATCAGAACTGCGAAAATTTTGAGTTTCTCAAGCGTTTCTTACCTCCAAACTGCCATATCTCGCGAACGGATTGACCAATCCGCAAAATTTCTGTTGCATCTGAAAGTAGAAACTCGCCCGATTACAACACTATGCGTACTTTTCCCCTAGGCCGTTCTAGTTATTCGTTTCGAGCATCAGAACTGCGAAAATTTTGAGTTTCTCAAGCGTTTCTTACTTCCAAACTGCCATATCTCGCGAACGGATTGACCATTCCGCAAAATTTCTGTTGCATCTGAAAGTAGAAACTCGCCGATTACAACGGTATGCGTACTTTTCCCCTAGCCCGTTCTAGTTATTCGTTTCGGGCAACAGAACTGCGAAAATTTTGAGTTTTTCAAGCGTTGCTTACCTCCAAACTGCCATATCTCGCGAACGGATTGACCAATCCGCAAAATTTCTGTTGCATCTGAAAGTAGAAACTCGCCCGATTACAACGGTGTGCGTACTTTTCCCCTAGCCCGTTCTAGTTATTCGTTTCGAGCAACAGAACTGCGAGAATTTTGAGTTTCTCAAGCGTTTCTTACTTCCAAACTGCCATATCTCGCGAACGGATTGTCCAATCCGCAAAATTTCTGTTGCATCTGAAAGTAGAAACTCGCCCGATTACAACACTATGCGTACTTTTCCCGTAGGCCGTTCTAGTTATTCGTTTCGAGCATCAGAACTGCGAAAATTTTGAGTTTCTCAAGCGTTTCTTACCTCCAAACTGCCATAACTCGCGAACGGATTGACCAATCCGCAAAATTTCTGTTGCATCTGAAAGTAGAAACTCGCCCGATTACAACGGTATGCGTACTTTTCCCGTAGGCCGTTCTAGTTATTCGTTTCGAGCAACAGAACTGCGAAAATTTTGAGTTTTTCAAGCGTTGCTTACTCCCAAACTGCCATATCTCGCGAACGGATTGACCAATCCGCAAAATTTCTGTTGCATCAGAAAGTAGAAACTCGCCCGATTACAACGGTATGCGTACTTTTCCCCTAGCCCGTTCTAGTTATTCGTTTCGAGCAACAGAACTGCGAAAATTTTGAGTTTTTCAAGCGTTGCTTACATGCAAACTGCCATATCTCGGGAACGGTTTGACCAATCCGCAAAATTTCTGTTGCATGTGAAAGTAGAAACTCGCCCGATTACAGCGGTATGCGTACTTTTCCCCTAGGCCGTTCTAGTTATTCGTTTCGAGCATCAGAACTGCGAAAATTTTGAGTTTCTCAAGCGAGTCTTACTTCCAAACTGCCATATCTCGCGAACGGATTGACCAATCCGCAAAATTTCTGTTGCATCTGAAAGTAGAAACTCGCCCGATTACAACGGTATGCGTACTTTTCCCCTAGCCCGTTCTAGTTATTCGTTTCGGGCAACAGAACTGCGAAAATTTTGAGTTTTTCAAGCGTTGCTTACCTTCAAACTGCCATATCTCGCGAACCGATTGACCAATCCGCAAAATTTCTGTTGCATCTGAAAGTAGAAACTCGCCCGATTACAACGGTGTGCGTACTTTTCCCCTAGCCCGTTCTAGTTATTCGTTTCGAGCAACAGAACTGCGAAAATTTTGAGTTTTTCAAGCGTTGCTTACTCCCAAACTGCCATATCTCGCGAACGGATTGACCAATCCGCAAAATTTCTGTTGCATCAGAAAGTAGAAATTCGCCCGATTACAACGGTATGCGTACTTTTCCCCTAGCCCGTTCTAGTTATTCGTTTCGAGCAACAGAACTGCGAAAATTTTGAGTTTTTCAAGCGTTGCTTACCTCCAAACTGCCATATCTCGCGAACGGATTGACCAATCCGCAAAATTTCTGTTGCATCTGAAAGTAGAAACTCGCCCGATTACAACGGTGTGCGTACTTTTCCCCTAGGCCGTTCCAGTTATGCTTGTCGAGCATCAGAACTGCGAAAATTTTGAGTTTCTCAAGCGTTTCTTACTTCCAAACTGCCATATCTCGCGAACGGATTGACAAATCCGCAAAATTTCTGTTGCATCTGAAAGTAGAAACTCGCCCGATTACAATACTATGCGTACTTTTCCCCTAGGCCGTTCTAGTTATTCGTTTCGAGCATCAGAACTGCGAAAATTTTGAGTTTCTCAAGCGTTTCTTACCTCCAAACTGCCATAACTCGCGAACGGATTCACCAATCCGCAAAATTTCTCTTGCATCTGAAAGTAGAAACTCGCCCGATTACAACACTATGCGTACTTTTCCCCTAGGCCGTTCTAGTTATTCGTTTCGAGCATCAGAACTGCGAAAATTTTGAGTTTCTCAAGCGTTTCTTACCTCCAAACTGCCATATCTCGCGAACGGATTGACCAATCCGCAAAATTTCTGTTGCATCTGAAAGTAGAAACTCGCCCGATTACAACGGTGTGCGTACTTTTCCCCTAGCCCGTTCTAGTTATTCGTTTCGAGCATCAGGACTGCGAAAATTTTGAGTTTCTCAAGCGTTTCTTACTTCCAAACTGCCATATCTCGCGAACGGATTGACCAATCCGCAAAATTTCTGTTGCATCTGAAAGTAGAAACTCGCCCGATTACAACACTATGCGTACTTTTCCCTTAGGCCGTTCTAGTTATTCGTTTCGAGCATCAGAACTGCGAAAATTTTGAGTTTCTCAAGCGTTTCTTACCTCCAAACTGCCATATCTCGCGAACGGATTGACCAATCCGCAAAATTTCTGTTGCATCTGAAAGTAGAAACTCGCCCGATTACAACACTATGCGTACTTTTCCCCTAGGCCGTTCTAGTTATTCGTTTCGAGCATCAGAACTGCGAAAATTTTGAGTTTCTCAAGCGTTTCTTACTTCCAAACTGCCATATCTCGCGAACGGATTGACCATTCCGCAAAATTTCTGTTGCATCTGAAAGTAGAAACTCGCCGATTACAACGGTATGCGTACTTTTCCCCTAGCCCGTTCTAGTTATTCGTTTCGGGCAACAGAACTGCGAAAATTTTGAGTTTTTCAAGCGTTGCTTACCTCCAAACTGCCATATCTCGCGAACGGATTGACCAATCCGCAAAATTTCTGTTGCATCTGAAAGTAGAAACTCGCCCGATTACAACGGTGTGCGTACTTTTCCCCTAGCCCGTTCTAGTTATTCGTTTCGAGCAACAGAACTGCGAGAATTTTGAGTTTCTCAAGCGTTTCTTACTTCCAAACTGCCATATCTCGCGAACGGATTGTCCAATCCGCAAAATTTCTGTTGCATCTGAAAGTAGAAACTCGCCCGATTACAACACTATACGTACTTTTCCCGTAGGCCGTTCTAGTTATTCGTTTCGAGCATCAGAACTGCGAAAATTTTGAGTTTCTCAAGCGTTTCTTACCTCCAAACTGCCATAACTCGCGAACGGATTGACCAATCCGCAAAATTTCTGTTGCATCTGAAAGTAGAAACTCGCCCGATTACAACGGTATGCGTACTTTTCCCGTAGGCCGTTCTAGTTATTCGTTTCGAGCAACAGAACTGCGAAAATTTTGAGTTTTTCAAGCGTTGCTTACTCCCAAACTGCCATATCTCGCGAACGGATTGACCAATCCGCAAAATTTCTGTTGCATCAGAAAGTAGAAACTCGCCCGATTACAACGGTATGCGTACTTTTCCCCTAGCCCGTTCTAGTTATTCGTTTCGAGCAACAGAACTGCGAAAATTTTGAGTTTTTCAAGCGTTGCTTACATGCAAACTGCCATATCTCGGGAACGGTTTGACCAATCCGCAAAATTTCTGTTGCATGTGAAAGTAGAAACTCGCCCGATTACAGCGGTATGCGTACTTTTCCCCTAGGCCGTTCTAGTTATTCGTTTCGAGCATCAGAACTGCGAAAATTTTGAGTTTCTCAAGCGAGTCTTACTTCCAAACTGCCATATCTCGCGAACGGATTGACCAATCCGCAAAATTTCTGTTGCATCTGAAAGTAGAAACTCGCCCGATTACAACGGTGTGCGTACTTTTCCCCTAGGCCGTTCTAGTTATTCGTTTCGAGCATCAGAACTGCGAAAATTTTGAGTTTCTCAAGCGTTTCTTACTTCCAAACTGCCATATCTCGCGAACGGATTGATCAATCCGCAAAATTTCTGTTGCATCTGAAAGTAGAAACTCGCCCGATTACAACACTGTGCGTACTTTTCCCCTAGGCCGTTCTAGTTATTCGTTTCGAGCATCAGAACTGCGAAAATTTTGAGTTTCTCGGCGCGTTTCTTACCTCCAAACTGCCATAACTCGCGAACGGATTGACCAATCCGCAAAATTTCTGTTGCATCTGAAAGTAGAAACTCGCCCGATTACAACGGTATGCGTACTTTTCCCCTAGCCCGTTCTAGTTATTCGTTTCGGGCAACAGAACTGCGAAAATTTTGAGTTTTTCAAGCGTTGCTTACCTTCAAACTGCCATATCTCGCGAACCGATTGACCAATCCGCAAAATTTCTGTTGCATCTGAAAGTAGAAACTCGCCCGATTACAACGGTGTGCGTACTTTTCCCCTAGCCCGTTCTAGTTATTCGTTTCGAGCAACAGAACTGCGAAAATTTTGAGTTTTTCAAGCGTTGCTTACTCCCAAACTGCCATATCTCGCGAACGGATTGACCAATCCGCAAAATTTCTGTTGCATCAGAAAGTAGAAATTCGCCCGATTACAACGGTATGCGTACTTTTCCCCTAGCCCGTTCTAGTTATTCGTTTCGGGCAACAGAACTGCGAAAATTTTGAGTTTTTCAAGCGTTGCTTACCTCCAAACTGCCATATCTCGCGAACGGATTGACCAATCCGCAAAATTTCTGTTGCATCTGAAAGTAGAAACTCGCCCGATTACAACGGTGTGCGTACTTTTCCCCTAGGCCGTTCTAGTTATGCTTGTCGAGCATCAGAACTGCGAAAATTTTGAGTTTCTCGAGCGTTTCTTACCTCCAAACTGCCATATCTCGCGAACGGATTGACCAATCCGCAAAATTTCTGTTGCATCTGAAAGTAGAAACTCCCCCGACTACAACACTATGCGTACTTTTCCCCTAGGCCGTCCTAGTTATTCGTTTCGAGCATCAGAACTGCGAGAATTTTGAGTTTCTCAAGCGTTTCTTACTTCCAAACTGCCATATCTCGCGAACGGATTGTCCAATCCGCAAAATTTCTGTTGCATCTGAAAGTAGAAACTCTCCCGATTACAACACTATGCGTACTTTTCCCGTAGGCCGTTCTAGTTATTCGTTTCGAGCATCAGAACTGCGAAAATTTTGAGTTTCTCAAGCGTTTCTTACCTCCAAACTGCCATAACTCGCGAACGGATTGACCAATCCGCAAAATTTCTGTTGCATCTGAAAGTAGAAACTCGCCCGATTACAACGGTATGCGTACTTTTCCCGTAGGCCGTTCTAGTTATTCGTTTCGAGCAACAGAACTGCGAAAATTTTGAGTTTTTCAAGCGTTGCTTACTCCCAAACTGCCATATCTCGCGAACGGATTGACCAATCCGCAAAATTTCTGTTGCATCAGAAAGTAGAAACTCGCCCGATTACAACGGTATGCGTACTTTTCCCCTAGCCCGTTCTAGTTATTCGTTTCGAGCAACAGAACTGCGAAAATTTTGAGTTTTTCAAGCGTTGCTTACATGCAAACTGCCATATCTCGGGAACGGATTGACCAATCCGCAAAATTTCTGTTGCATGTGAAAGTAGAAACTCGCCCGATTACAGCGGTATGCGTACTTTTCCCCTAGGCCGTTCTAGTTATTCGTTTCGAGCATCAGAACTGCGAAAATTTTGAGTTTCTCAAGCGAGTCTTACTTCCAAACTGCCATATCTCGCGAACGGATTGACCAATCCGCAAAATTTCTGTTGCATCTGAAAGTAGAAACTCGCCCGATTACAACGGTGTGCGTACTTTTCCCCTAGGCCGTTCTAGTTATTCGTTTCGAGCATCAGAACTGCGAAAATTTTGAGTTTCTCAAGCGTTTCTTACTTCCAAACTGCCATATCTCGCGAACGGATTGATCAATCCGCAAAATTTCTGTTGCATCTGAAAGTAGAAACTCGCCCGATTACAACACTGTGCGTACTTTTCCCCTAGGCCGTTCTAGTTATTCGTTTCGAGCATCAGAACTGCGAAAATTTTGAGTTTCTCGGCGCGTTTCTTACCTCCAAACTGCCATAACTCGCGAACGGATTGACCAATCCGCAAAATTTCTGTTGCATCTGAAAGTAGAAACTCGCCCGATTACAACGGTATGCGTACTTTTCCCCTAGCCCGTTCTAGTTATTCGTTTCGGGCAACAGAACTGCGAAAATTTTGAGTTTTTCAAGCGTTGCTTACCTTCAAACTGCCATATCTCGCGAACCGATTGACCAATCCGCAAAATTTCTGTTGCATCTGAAAGTAGAAACTCGCCCGATTACAACGGTGTGCGTACTTTTCCCCTAGCCCGTTCTAGTTATTCGTTTCGAGCAACAGAACTGCGAAAATTTTGAGTTTTTCAAGCGTTGCTTACTCCCAAACTGCCATATCTCGCGAACGGATTGACCAATCCGCAAAATTTCTGTTGCATCAGAAAGTAGAAATTCGCCCGATTACAACGGTATGCGTACTTTTCCCCTAGCCCGTTCTAGTTATTCGTTTCGAGCAACAGAACTGCGAAAATTTTGAGTTTTTCAAGCGTTTCTTACTTCCAAACTGCCATATCTCGCGAACGGATTGACAAATCCGCAAAATTTCTGTTGCATCTGAAAGTAGAAACTCGCCCGATTACAATACTATGCGTACTTTTCCCCTAGGCCGTTCTAGTTATTCGTTTCGAGCATCAGAACTGCGAAAATTTTGAGTTTCTCAAGCGTTTCTTATCTCCAAACTGCCATAACTCGCGAACGGATTCACCAATCCGCAAAATTTCTCTTGCATTTGAAAGTAGAAACTCGCCCGATTACAACACTATGCGTACTTTTCCCCTAGGCCGTTCTAGTTATTCGTTTCGAGCATCAGAACTGCGAAAATTTTGAGTTTCTCAAGCGTTTCTTACCTCCAAACTGCCATATCTCGCGAACGGATTGACCAATCCGCAAAATTTCTGTTGCATCTGAAAGTAGAAACTCGCCCGATTACAACGGTGTGCGTACTTTTCCCCTAGCCCGTTCTAGTTATTCGTTTCGAGCAACAGAACTGCGAAAATTTTGAGTTTTTCAAGCGTTGCTTACCTCCAAACTGCCATATCTCGCGAACGGATTGACCAATCCGCAAAATTTCTGTTGCATCAGAAAGTAGAAACTCGCCCGATTACAACGGTATGCGTACTTTTCCCCTAGCCCGTTCTAGTTATTCGTTTCGAGCAACAGAACTGCGAAAATTTTGAGTTTTTCAAGCGTTGCTTACCTCCAAACTGCCATATCTCGCGAACGGATTGACCAATCCGCAAAATTTCTGTTGCATCAGAAAGTAGAAACTCGCCCGATTACAACGGTGTGCGTACTTTTCCCCTAGGCCGTTCTAGTTATGCTTGTCGAGCATCAGAACTGCGAAAATTTTGAGTTTCTCGAGCGTTTCTTACCTCCAAACTGCCATATCTCGCGAACGGATTGACCATTCCGCAAAATTTCTGTTGCATCTGAAAGTAGAAACTCGCCGATTACAACGGTATGCGTACTTTTCACCTAGCCCGTTCTAGTTATTCGTTTCGGGCAACAGAACTGCGAAAATTTTGAGTTTTTCAAGCGTTGCTTACCTCCAAACTGCCATATCTCGCGAACGGATTGACCAATCCGCAAAATTTCTGTTGCATCTGAAAGTAGAAACTCGCCCGATTACAACGGTGTGCGTACTTTTCCCCTAGGCCGTTCTAGTTATGCTTGTCGAGTATCAGAACTGCGAAAATTTTGAGTTTCTCGAGCGTTTCTTACCTCCAAACTGCCATATCTCGCGAACGGATTGACCAATCCGCAAAATTTCTGTTGCATCTGAAAGTAGAAACTCCCCCGACTACAACACTATGCGTACTTTTCCCCTAGGCCGTCCTAGTTATTCGTTTCGAGCATCAGGACTGCGAAAATTTTGAGTTTCTCAAGCGTTTCTTACTTCCAAACTGCCATATCTCGCGAACGGATTGACCAATCCGCAAAATTTCTGTTGCATCTGAAAGTAGAAACTCGCCCGATTACAACACTATGCGTACTTTTCCCTTAGGCCGTTCTAGTTATTCGTTTCGAGCATCAGAACTGCGAAAATTTTGAGTTTCTCAAGCGTTTCTTACCTCCAAACTGCCATATCTCGCGAACGGATTGACCAATCCGCAAAATTTCTGTTGCATCTGAAAGTAGAAACTCGCCCGATTACAACACTATGCGTACTTTTCCCCTAGGCCGTTCTAGTTATTCGTTTCGAGCATCAGAACTGCGAAAATTTTGAGTTTCTCAAGCGTTTCTTACTTCCAAACTGCCATATCTCGCGAACGGATTGACCATTCCGCAAAATTTCTGTTGCATCTGAAAGTAGAAACTCGCCGATTACAACGGTATGCGTACTTTTCCCCTAGCCCGTTCTAGTTATTCGTTTCGGGCAACAGAACTGCGAAAATTTTGAGTTTTTCAAGCGTTGCTTACCTCCAAACTGCCATATCTCGCGAACGGATTGACCAATCCGCAAAATTTCTGTTGCATCTGAAAGTAGAAACTCGCCCGATTACAACGGTGTGCGTACTTTTCCCCTAGCCCGTTCTAGTTATTCGTTTCGAGCAACAGAACTGCGAAAATTTTGAGTTTTTCAAGCGTTGCTTACTCCCAAACTGCCATATCTCGCGAACGGATTGACCAATCCGCAAAATTTCTGTTGCATCAGAAAGTAGAAATTCGCCCGATTACAACGGTATGCGTACTTTTCCCCTAGCCCGTTCTAGTTATTCGTTTCGAGCAACAGAACTGCGAAAATTTTGAGTTTTTCAAGCGTTGCTTACCTCCAAACTGCCATATCTCGCGAACGGATTGACCAATCCGCAAAATTTCTGTTGCATCTGAAAGTAGAAACTCGCCCGATTACAACGGTGTGCGTACTTTTCCCCTAGGCCGTTCCAGTTATGCTTGTCGAGCATCAGAACTGCGAAAATTTTGAGTTTCTCAAGCGTTTCTTACTTCCAAACTGCCATATCTCGCGAACGGATTGACAAATCCGCAAAATTTCTGTTGCATCTGAAAGTAGAAACTCGCCCGATTACAATACTATGCGTACTTTTCCCCTAGGCCGTTCTAGTTATTCGTTTCGAGCATCAGAACTGCGAAAATTTTGAGTTTCTCAAGCGTTTCTTACCTCCAAACTGCCATAACTCGCGAACGGATTCACCAATCCGCAAAATTTCTCTTGCATCTGAAAGTAGAAACTCGCCCGATTACAACACTATGCGTACTTTTCCCCTAGGCCGTTCTAGTTATTCGTTTCGAGCATCAGAACTGCGAAAATTTTGAGTTTCTCAAGCGTTTCTTACCTCCAAACTGCCATATCTCGCGAACGGATTGACCAATCCGCAAAATTTCTGTTGCATCTGAAAGTAGAAACTCGCCCGATTACAACGGTGTGCGTACTTTTCCCCTAGCCCGTTCTAGTTATTCGTTTCGAGCAACAGAACTGCGAAAATTTTGAGTTTTTCAAGCGTTGCTTACCTCCAAACTGCCATATCTCGCGAACGGATTGACCAATCCGCAAAATTTCTGTTGCATCAGAAAGTAGAAACTCGCCCGATTACAACGGTGTGCGTACTTTTCCCCTAGGCCGTTCCAGTTATGCTTGTCGAGCATCAGAACTGCGAAAATTTTGAGTTTCTCAAGCGTTTCTTACTTCCAAACTGCCATATCTCGCGAACGGATTGACAAATCCGCAAAATTTCTGTTGCATCTGAAAGTAGAAACTCGCCCGATTACAATACTATGCGTACTTTTCCCCTAGGCCGTTCTAGTTATTCGTTTCGAGCATCAGAACTGCGAAAATTTTGAGTTTCTCAAGCGTTTCTTACCTCCAAACTGCCATAACTCGCGAACGGATTCACCAATCCGCAAAATTTCTCTTGCATCTGAAAGTAGAAACTCGCCCGATTACAACACTATGCGTACTTTTCCCCTAGGCCGTTCTAGTTATTCGTTTCGAGCATCAGAACTGCGAAAATTTTGAGTTTCTCAAGCGTTTCTTACCTCCAAACTGCCATATCTCGCGAACGGATTGACCAATCCGCAAAATTTCTGTTGCATCTGAAAGTAGAAACTCGCCCGATTACAACGGTGTGCGTACTTTTCCCCTAGCCCGTTCTAGTTATTCGTTTCGAGCAACAGAACTGCGAAAATTTTGAGTTTTTCAAGCGTTGCTTACCTCCAAACTGCCATATCTCGCGAACGGATTGACCAATCCGCAAAATTTCTGTTGCATCAGAAAGTAGAAACTCGCCCGATTACAACGGTATGCGTACTTTTCCCCTAGCCCGTTCTAGTTATTCGTTTCGAGCAACAGAACTGCGAAAATTTTGAGTTTTTCAAGCGTTGCTTACCTCCAAACTGCCATATCTCGCGAACGGATTGACCAATCCGCAAAATTTCTGTTGCATCAGAAAGTAGAAACTCGCCCGATTACAACGGTGTGCGTACTTTTCCCCTAGGCCGTTCTAGTTATGCTTGTCGAGCATCAGAACTGCGAAAATTTTGAGTTTCTCGAGCGTTTCTTACCTCCAAACTGCCATATCTCGCGAACGGATTGACCATTCCGCAAAATTTCTGTTGCATCTGAAAGTAGAAACTCGCCGATTACAACGGTATGCGTACTTTTCCCCTAGCCCGTTCTAGTTATTCGTTTCGGGCAACAGAACTGCGAAAATTTTGAGTTTTTCAAGCGTTGCTTACCTCCAAACTGCCATATCTCGCGAACGGATTGACCAATCCGCAAAATTTCTGTTGCATCTGAAAGTAGAAACTCGCCCGATTACAACGGTGTGCGTACTTTTCCCCTAGGCCGTTCTAGTTATGCTTGTCGAGTATCAGAACTGCGAAAATTTTGAGTTTCTCGAGCGTTTCTTACCTCCAAACTGCCATATCTCGCGAACGGATTGACCAATCCGCAAAATTTCTGTTGCATCTGAAAGTAGAAACTCCCCCGACTACAACACTATGCGTACTTTTCCCCTAGGCCGTCCTAGTTATTCGTTTCGAGCATCAGGACTGCGAAAATTTTGAGTTTCTCAAGCGTTTCTTACTTCCAAACTGCCATATCTCGCGAACGGATTGACCAATCCGCAAAATTTCTGTTGCATCTGAAAGTAGAAACTCGCCCGATTACAACACTATGCGTACTTTTCCCTTAGGCCGTTCTAGTTATTCGTTTCGAGCATCAGAACTGCGAAAATTTTGAGTTTCTCAAGCGTTTCTTACCTCCAAACTGCCATATCTCGCGAACGGATTGACCAATCCGCAAAATTTCTGTTGCATCTGAAAGTAGAAACTCGCCCGATTACAACACTATGCGTACTTTTCCCCTAGGCCGTTCTAGTTATTCGTTTCGAGCATCAGAACTGCGAAAATTTTGAGTTTCTCAAGCGTTTCTTACTTCCAAACTGCCATATCTCGCGAACGGATTGACCATTCCGCAAAATTTCTGTTGCATCTGAAAGTAGAAACTCGCCGATTACAACGGTATGCGTACTTTTCCCCTAGCCCGTTCTAGTTATTCGTTTCGGGCAACAGAACTGCGAAAATTTTGAGTTTTTCAAGCGTTGCTTACCTCCAAACTGCCATATCTCGCGAACGGATTGACCAATCCGCAAAATTTCTGTTGCATCTGAAAGTAGAAACTCGCCCGATTACAACGGTGTGCGTACTTTTCCCCTAGGCCGTTCTAGTTATGCTTGTCGAGCATCAGAACTGCGAAAATTTTGAGTTTCTCGAGCGTTTCTTACCTCCAAACTGCCATATCTCGCGAACGGATTGACCAATCCGCAAAATTTCTGTTGCATCTGAAAGTAGAAACTCCCGCGACTACAACACTATGCGTACTTTTCCCCTAGGCCGTCCTAGTTATTCGTTTCGAGCATCAGAACTGCGAGAATTTTGAGTTTCTCAAGCGTTTCTTACTTCCAAACTGCCATATCTCGCGAACGGATTGTCCAATCCGCAAAATTTCTGTTGCATCTGAAAGTAGAAACTCGCCCGATTACAACACTATGCGTACTTTTCCCGTAGGCCGTTCTAGTTATTCGTTTCGAGCATCAGAACTGCGAAAATTTTGAGTTTCTCAAGCGTTTCTTACCTCCAAACTGCCATAACTCGCGAACGGATTGACCAATCCGCAAAATTTCTGTTGCATCTGAAAGTAGAAACTCGCCCGATTACAACGGTATGCGTACTTTTCCCGTAGGCCGTTCTAGTTATTCGTTTCGAGCATCAGAACTGCGAAAATTTTGAGTTTCTCAAGCGTTTCTTACCTCCAAACTGCCATAACTCGCGAACGGATTGACCAATCCGCAAAATTTCTGTTGCATCTGAAAGTAGAAACTCGCCCGATTACAACGGTATGCGTACTTTTCCCCTAGCCCGTTCTAGTTATTCGTTTCGGGCAACAGAACTGCGAAAATTTTGAGTTTTTCAAGCGTTGCTTACCCCCAAACTGCCATATCTCGCGAACGGATTGACAAATCCGCAAAATTTCTGTTGCATCTGAAAGTAGAAACTCGCCCGATTACAACGGTGTGCGTACTTTTCCCCTAGCCCGTTCTAGTTATTCGTTTCGAGCAACAGAACTGCGAAAATTTTGAGTTTTTCAAGCGTTGCTTACCTCCAAACTGCCATATCTCGCGAACGGATTGACCAATCCGCAAAATTTCTGTTGCATCAGAAAGTAGAAACTCGCCCGATTACAACGGTATGCGTACTTTTCCCCTAGCCCGTTCTAGTTATTCGTTTCGAGCAACAGAACTGCGAAAATTTTGAGTTTTTCAAGCGTTGCTTACCTCCAAACTGCCATATCTCGCGAACGGATTGACCAATCCGCAAAATTTCTGTTGCATCAGAAAGTAGAAACTCGCCCGATTACAACGGTGTGCGTACTTTTCCCCTAGGCCGTTCTAGTTATGCTTGTCGAGCATCAGAACTGCGAAAATTTTGAGTTTCTCGAGCGTTTCTTACCTCCAAACTGCCATATCTCGCGAACGGATTGACCATTCCGCAAAATTTCTGTTGCATCTGAAAGTAGAAACTCGCCGATTACAACGGTATGCGTACTTTTCCCCTAGCCCGTTCTAGTTATTCGTTTCGGGCAACAGAACTGCGAAAATTTTGAGTTTTTCAAGCGTTGCTTACCTCCAAACTGCCATATCTCGCGAACGGATTGACCAATCCGCAAAATTTCTGTTGCATCTGAAAGTAGAAACTCGCCCGATTACAACGGTGTGCGTACTTTTCCCCTAGGCCGTTCTAGTTATGCTTGTCGAGTATCAGAACTGCGAAAATTTTGAGTTTCTCGAGCGTTTCTTACCTCCAAACTGCCATATCTCGCGAACGGATTGACCAATCCGCAAAATTTCTGTTGCATCTGAAAGTAGAAACTCCCCCGACTACAACACTATGCGTACTTTTCCCCTAGGCCGTCCTAGTTATTCGTTTCGAGCATCAGGACTGCGAAAATTTTGAGTTTCTCAAGCGTTTCTTACTTCCAAACTGCCATATCTCGCGAACGGATTGACCAATCCGCAAAATTTCTGTTGCATCTGAAAGTAGAAACTCGCCCGATTACAACACTATGCGTACTTTTCCCTTAGGCCGTTCTAGTTATTCGTTTCGAGCATCAGAACTGCGAAAATTTTGAGTTTCTCAAGCGTTTCTTACCTCCAAACTGCCATATCTCGCGAACGGATTGACCAATCCGCAAAATTTCTGTTGCATCTGAAAGTAGAAACTCGCCCGATTACAACACTATGCGTACTTTTCCCCTAGGCCGTTCTAGTTATTCGTTTCGAGCATCAGAACTGCGAAAATTTTGAGTTTCTCAAGCGTTTCTTACTTCCAAACTGCCATATCTCGCGAACGGATTGACCATTCCGCAAAATTTCTGTTGCATCTGAAAGTAGAAACTCGCCGATTACAACGGTATGCGTACTTTTCCCCTAGCCCGTTCTAGTTATTCGTTTCGGGCAACAGAACTGCGAAAATTTTGAGTTTTTCAAGCGTTGCTTACCTCCAAACTGCCATATCTCGCGAACGGATTGACCAATCCGCAAAATTTCTGTTGCATCTGAAAGTAGAAACTCGCCCGATTACAACGGTGTGCGTACTTTTCCCCTAGGCCGTTCTAGTTATGCTTGTCGAGCATCAGAACTGCGAAAATTTTGAGTTTCTCGAGCGTTTCTTACCTCCAAACTGCCATATCTCGCGAACGGATTGACCAATCCGCAAAATTTCTGTTGCATCTGAAAGTAGAAACTCCCGCGACTACAACACTATGCGTACTTTTCCCCTAGGCCGTCCTAGTTATTCGTTTCGAGCATCAGAACTGCGAGAATTTTGAGTTTCTCAAGCGTTTCTTACTTCCAAACTGCCATATCTCGCGAACGGATTGTCCAATCCGCAAAATTTCTGTTGCATCTGAAAGTAGAAACTCGCCCGATTACAACACTATGCGTACTTTTCCCGTAGGCCGTTCTAGTTATTCGTTTCGAGCATCAGAACTGCGAAAATTTTGAGTTTCTCAAGCGTTTCTTACCTCCAAACTGCCATAACTCGCGAACGGATTGACCAATCCGCAAAATTTCTGTTGCATCTGAAAGTAGAAACTCGCCCGATTACAACGGTATGCGTACTTTTCCCGTAGGCCGTTCTAGTTATTCGTTTCGAGCATCAGAACTGCGAAAATTTTGAGTTTCTCAAGCGTTTCTTACCTCCAAACTGCCATAACTCGCGAACGGATTGACCAATCCGCAAAATTTCTGTTGCATCTGAAAGTAGAAACTCGCCCGATTACAACGGTATGCGTACTTTTCCCCTAGCCCGTTCTAGTTATTCGTTTCGGGCAACAGAACTGCGAAAATTTTGAGTTTTTCAAGCGTTGCTTACCCCCAAACTGCCATATCTCGCGAACGGATTGACAAATCCGCAAAATTTCTGTTGCATCTGAAAGTAGAAACTCGCCCGATTACAACGGTGTGCGTACTTTTCCCCTAGCCCGTTCTAGTTATTCGTTTCGAGCAACAGAACTGCGAAAATTTTGAGTTTTTCAAGCGTTGCTTACCTCCAAACTGCCATATCTCTCGAACGGATTGACCAATCCGCAAAATTTCTGTTGCATCAGAAAGTAGAAACTCGCCCGATTACAACGGTATGCGTACTTTTCCCCTAGCCCGTTCTAGTTATTCGTTTCGAGCAACAGAACTGCGAAAATTTTGAGTTTTTCAAGCGTTGCTTACCTCCAAACTGCCATATCTCGCGAACGGATTGACCAATCCGCAAAATTTCTGTTGCATCTGAAAGTAGAAACTCGCCCGATTACAACGGTGTTCGTACTTTTCCCCTAGGCCGTTCTAGTTATGCTTGTCGAGCATCAGAACTGCGAAAATTTTGAGTTTCTCGAGCGTTTCTTACCTCCAAACTGCCATATCTCGCGAACGGATTGACCAATCCGCAAAATTTCTGTTGCATCTGAAAGTAGAAACTCGCCCGATTACAACGGTGTGCGTACTTTTCCCCTAGGCCTTTCTAGTTATGCTTGTCGAGCATCAGAACTGCGAAAATTTTGAGTTTCTCAAGCGTTTCTTACCTCCAAACTGCCATAACTCGCGAACGGATTGACCAATCCGCAAAATTTCTGTTGCATCTGAAAGTAGAAACTCGCCCGATTACAACGGTATGCGTACTTTTCCCCTAGCCCGTTCTAGTTATTCGTTTCGAGCAACAGAACTGCGAAAATTTTGAGTTTTTCAAGCGTTGCTTACCTCCAAACTGCCATATCTCGCGAACGGATTGACCAATCCGCAAAATTTCTGTTGCATCAGAAAGTAGAAACTCGCCCGATTACAACGGTATGCGTACTTTTCCCCTAGCCCGTTCTAGTTATTCGTTTCGAGCAACAGAACTGCGAAAATTTTGAGTTTTTCAAGCGTTGCTTACCTCCAAACTGCCATATCTCGCGAACGGATTGACCAATCCGCAAAATTTCTGTTGCATCTGAAAGTAGAAACTCGCCCGATTACAACGGTGTTCGTACTTTTCCCCTAGGCCGTTCTAGTTATGCTTGTCGAGCATCAGAACTGCGAAAATTTTGAGTTTCTCGAGCGTTTCTTACCTCCAAACTGCCATATCTCGCGAACGGATTGACCAATCCGCAAAATTTCTGTTGCATCTGAAAGTAGAAACTCGCCCGATTACAACGGTGTGCGTACTTTTCCCCTAGGCCGTTCTAGTTATTCGTTTCGAGCAACAGAACTGCGAAAATTTTGAGTTTTTCAAGCGTTGCTTACCTCCAAACTGCCATATCTCGCGAACGGATTGACCAATCCGCAAAATTTCTGTTGCATCTGAAAGTAGAAACTCGCCCGATTACAACGGTGTTCGTACTTTTCCCCTAGGCCGTTCTAGTTATGCTTGTCGAGCATCAGAACTGCGAAAATTTTGAGTTTCTCGAGCGTTTCTTACCTCCAAACTGCCATATCTCGCGAACGGATTGACCAATCCGCAAAATTTCTGTTGCATCTGAAAGTAGAAACTCGCCCGATTACAACGGTGTGCGTACTTTTCCCCTAGGCCTTTCTAGTTATGCTTGTCGAGCATCAGAACTGCGAAAATTTTGAGTTTCTCAAGCGTTTCTTACCTCCAAACTGCCATAACTCGCGAACGGATTGACCAATCCGCAAAATTTCTGTTGCATCTGAAAGTAGAAACTCGCCCGATTACAACGGTATGCGTACTTTTCCCCTAGCCCGTTCTAGTTATTCGTTTCGAGCAACAGAACTGCGAAAATTTTGAGTTTTTCAAGCGTTGCTTACCTCCAAAGTGCCATATCTCGCGAACGGATTGACCAATCCGCAAAATTTCTGTTGCATCTGAAAGTAGAAACTCGCCCGATTACAACGGTGTCCGTACTTTTCCCCTAGGCCGTTCTAGTTATGCTTGTCGAGCATCAGAACTGCGAAAATTTTGAGTTTCTCGAGCGTTTCTTACCTCCAAACTGCCATATCTCGCAACGGATTGACCAATCCGCAAAATTTCTGTTGCATCTGAAAGTAGAAACTCGCCCGATTACAACGGTATGCGTACTTTTCCCCTAGCCCGTTCTAGTTATTCGTTTCGAGCAACAGAACTGCGAAAATTTTGAGTTTTTCAAGCGTTGCTTACCTCCAAACTGCCATATCTCGCGAACGGATTGACCAATCCGCAAAATTTCTGTTGCATCAGAAAGTAGAAACTCGCCCGATTACAACGGTATGCGTACTTTTCCCCTAGCCCGTTCTAGTTATTCGTTTCGAGCAACAGAACTGCGAAAATTTTGAGTTTTTCAAGCGTTGCTTACCTCCAAACTGCCATATCTCGCGAACGGATTGACCAATCCGCAAAATTTCTGTTGCATCTGAAAGTAGAAACTCGCCCGATTACAACGGTGTTCGTACTTTTCCCCTAGGCCGTTCTAGTTATGCTTGTCGAGCATCAGAACTGCGAAAATTTTGAGTTTCTCGAGCGTTTCTTACCTCCAAACTGCCATATCTCGCGAACGGATTGACCAATCCGCAAAATTTCTGTTGCATCTGAAAGTAGAAACTCGCCCGATTACAACGGTGTGCGTACTTTTCCCCTAGGCCGTTCTAGTTATTCGTTTCGAGCAACAGAACTGCGAAAATTTTGAGTTTTTCAAGCGTTGCTTACCTCCAAACTGCCATATCTCGCGAACGGATTGACCAATCCGCAAAATTTCTGTTGCATCTGAAAGTAGAAACTCGCCCGATTACAACGGTGTTCGTACTTTTCCCCTAGGCCGTTCTAGTTATGCTTGTCGAGCATCAGAACTGCGAAAATTTTGAGTTTCTCGAGCGTTTCTTACCTCCAAACTGCCATATCTCGCGAACGGATTGACCAATCCGCAAAATTTCTGTTGCATCTGAAAGTAGAAACTCGCCCGATTACAACGGTGTGCGTACTTTTCCCCTAGGCCTTTCTAGTTATGCTTGTCGAGCATCAGAACTGCGAAAATTTTGAGTTTCTCAAGCGTTTCTTACCTCCAAACTGCCATAACTCGCGAACGGATTGACCAATCCGCAAAATTTCTGTTGCATCTGAAAGTAGAAACTCGCCCGATTACAACGGTATGCGTACTTTTCCCCTAGCCCGTTCTAGTTATTCGTTTCGAGCAACAGAACTGCGAAAATTTTGAGTTTTTCAAGCGTTGCTTACCTCCAAAGTGCCATATCTCGCGAACGGATTGACCAATCCGCAAAATTTCTGTTGCATCTGAAAGTAGAAACTCGCCCGATTACAACGGTGTCCGTACTTTTCCCCTAGGCCGTTCTAGTTATGCTTGTCGAGCATCAGAACTGCGAAAATTTTGAGTTTCTCGAGCGTTTCTTACCTCCAAACTGCCATATCTCGCAACGGATTGACCAATCCGCAAAATTTCTGTTGCATCTGAAAGTAGAAACTCGCCCGATTACAACACTATGCGTACTTTTCCCCTAGGCCGTTCTAGTTATTCGTTTCGAGCTTCAGAACTGCGAAAATTTTGAGTTTCTCGAGCGTTTCTTACCTCCAAACTGCCATATCTCGCGAACGGATTGACCAATCCGCAAAATTTCTGTTGCATCTGAAAGTAGAAACTCGCCCGATTACAACACTATGCGTACTTTTCCCGTAGGCCGTTCTAGTTATTCGTTTCGAGCATCAGAACTGCGAAAATTTTGAGTTTCTCGAGCGTTTCTTACCTCCAAACTGCCATATCTCGCGAACGGATTGACCAATCCGCAAAATTTCTGTTGCATCTGAAAGTAGAAACTCGCCCGATTACAACGGTGTGCGTACTTTTCCCCTAGCCAGTTCTAGTTATACGTTTCGAGCAACAGAACTGCGAAAATTTTAAGTTTCTCGAGCGTTTCTTACCTCCAAACTGCCATATCTCGCGAACGGATTGACCAATCCGCAAAATTTCTGTTGCACCAGAAAGTAGAAACTCGCCCGATTACAACGGTATGCGTACTTTTCCCCTAGCCCGTTCTAGTTATTCGTTTCGAGCAACAGAACTGCGAAAATTTTGAGTTTTTCAAGCGTTGCTTACCTCCAAACTGCGATATCTCGCGAACGGATTGACCAATCCGCAAAATTTCTGTTGCATCTGAAAGTAGAAACTCGCCCGATTACAACGGTGTCCGTACTTTTCCCCTAGGCCGTTCTAGTTATGCTTGTCGAGCATCAGAACTGCGAAAATTTTGAGTTTCTCGAGCGTTTCTTACCTCCAAACTGCCATATCTCGCAACGGATTGACCAATCCGCAAAATTTCTGTTGCATCTGAAAGTAGAAACTCGCCCGATTACAACACTATGCGTACTTTTCCCCTAGGCCGTTCTAGTTATTCGTTTCGAGCTTCAGAACTGCGAAAATTTTGAGTTTCTCGAGCGTTTCTTACCTCCAAACTGCCATATCTCGCGAACGGATTGACCAATCCGCAAAATTTCTGTTGCATCTGAAAGTAGAAACTCGCCCGATTACAACACTATGCGTACTTTTCCCGTAGGCCGTTCTAGTTATTCGTTTCGAGCATCAGAACTGCGAAAATTTTGAGTTTCTCGAGCGTTTCTTACCTCCAAACTGCCATATCTCGCGAACGGATTGACCAATCCGCAAAATTTCTGTTGCATCTGAAAGTAGAAACTCGCCCGATTACAACGGTGTGCGTACTTTTCCCCTAGCCAGTTCTAGTTATACGTTTCGAGCAACAGAACTGCGAAAATTTTAAGTTTTTCAAGCGTTGCTTACCTCCAAACTGCCATATCTCGCGAACGGATTGACCAATCCGCAAAATTTCTGTTGCACCAGAAAGTAGAAACTCGCCCGATTACAACGGTATGCGTACTTTTCCCCTAGCCCGTTCTAGTTATTCGTTTCGAGCAACAGAACTGCGAAAATTTTGAGTTTTTCAAGCGTTGCTTACCTCCAAACTGCGATATCTCGCGAACGGATTGACCAATCCGCAAAATTTCTGTTGCATCTGAAAGTAGAAACTCGCCCGATTACAACGGTGTGCGTACTTTTCCCCTAGGCCGTTCTAGTTATGCTTGTCGAGCATCAGAACTGCGAAAATTTTGAGTTTCTCGAGCGTTTCTTACCTCCAAACTGCCATATCTCGCGAACGGATTGACCAATCCGCAAAATTTCTGTTGCATCTGAAAGTAGAAACTCGCCCGATTACAACACTATGCGTACTTTTCCCCTAGGCCGTTCTAGTTATGCTTGTCGAGCATCAGAACTGCGAAAATTTTGAGTTTCTCGAGCGTTTCTTACCTCCAAACTGCCATATCTCGCGAACGGATTGACCAATCCGCAAAATTTCTGTTGCATCTGAAAGTAGAAACGCGCCCGATTACAACGGTGTGCGTACTTTTCCCCTAGCCCGTTCTAGTTATTCGTTTCGAGCAACAGAACTGCGAAAATTTTGAGTTTTTCAAGCTTTGCTTACCTCCAAACTGCCATATCTCGCGAACGGATTGACCAATCCGCAAAATTTCTGTTGCATCTGAAAGTAGAAACTCGCCCGATTACAACGGTGTGCGTACTTTTCCCCTAGGCCGTTCTAGTTATGCTTGTCGAGCATCAGAACTGCGAAAATTTTGAGTTTCTCGAGCGTTTCTTACCTCCAAACTGCCATATCTCGCGAACGGATTGACCAATCCGCAAAATTTCTGTTGCATCTGAAAGTAGAAACTCGCCCGATTACAACGGTGTGCGTACTTTTCCCCTAGCCCGTTCTAGTTATTCGTTTCGAGCAACAGAACTGCGAAAATTTTGAGTTTTTCAAGCTTTGCTTACCTCCAAACTGCCATATCTCGCGAACGGATTGACCAATCCGCAAAATTTCTGTTGCATCTGAAAGTAGAAACTCGCCCGATTACAACGGTGTGCGTACTTTTCCCCTAGGCCGTTCTAGTTATGCTTGTCGAGCATCAGAACTGCGAAAATTTTGAGTTTCTCGAGCGTTTCTTACCTCCAAACTGCCATATCTCGCGAACGGATTGACCAATCCGCAAAATTTCTGTTGCATCTGAAAGTAGAAACTCCCCCGACTACAACACTATGCGTACTTTTCCCCTAGGCCGTCCTAGTTATTCGTTTCGAGCATCAGAACTGCGAAAATTTTGAGTTTCTCAAGCGTTTCTTACTTCCAAACTGCCATATCTCGCGAACGGATTGTCCAATCCGCAAAATTTCTGTTGCATCTGAAAGTAGAAACTCGCCCGATTACAACACTATGCGTACTTTTCCCGTAGGCCGTACTAGTTATTCGTTTCGAGCATCAGAACTGCGAAAATTTTGAGTTTCTCAAGCGTTTCTTACCTCCAAACTGCCATAACTCGCGAACGGATTGACCAATCCGCAAAATTTCTGTTGCATCTGAAAGTAGAAACTCGCCCGATTACAACGGTATGCGTACTTTTCCCCTAGCCCGTTCTAGTTATTCGTTTCGGGCAACAGAACTGCGAAAATTTTGAGTTTTTCAAGCGTTGCTTACCCCCAAACTGCCATATCTCGCGAACGGATTGACCAATCCGCAAAATTTCTGTTGCATCTGAAAGTAGAAACTCGCCCGATTACAACGGTGTGCGTACTTTTCCCCTAGCCCGTTCTAGTTATTCGTTTCGAGCAACAGAACTGCGAAAATTTTGAGTTTTTCAAGCGTTGCTTACCTCCAAACTGCCATATCTCGCGAACGGATTGACCAATCCGCAAAATTTCTGTTGCATCAGAAAGTAGAAACTCGCCCGATTACAACGGTATGCGTACTTTTCCCCTAGCCCGTTCTAGTTATTCGTTTCGGGCAACAGAACTGCGAAAATTTTGAGTTTTTCAAGCGTTGCTTACCCCCAAACTGCCATATCTCGCGAACGGATTGACCAATCCGCAAAATTTCTGTTGCATCTGAAAGTAGAAACTCGCCCGATTACAACGGTGTGCGTACTTTTCCCCTAGCCCGTTCTAGTTATTCGTTTCGAGCAACAGAACTGCGAAAATTTTGAGTTTTTCAAGCGTTGCTTACCTCCAAACTGCCATATCTCGCGAACGGATTGACCAATCCGCAAAATTTCTGTTGCATCAGAAAGTAGAAACTCGCCCGATTACAACGGTATGCGTACTTTTCCCCTAGCCCGTTCTAGTTATTCGTTTCGAGCAACAGAACTGCGAAAATTTTGAGTTTTTCAAGCGTTGCTTACCTCCAAACTGCCATATCTCGCGAACGGATTGACCAATCCGCAAAATTTCTGTTGCATCTGAAAGTAGAAACTCGCCCGATTACAACGGTGTTCGTACTTTTCCCCTAGGCCGTTCTAGTTATGCTTGTCGAGCATCAGAACTGCGAAAATTTTGAGTTTCTCGAGCGTTTCTTACCTCCAAACTGCCATATCTCGCGAACGGATTGACCAATCCGCAAAATTTCTGTTGCATCTGAAAGTAGAAACTCGCCCGATTACAACGGTATGCGTACTTTTCCCCTAGCCCGTTCTAGTTATTCGTTTCGGGCAACAGAACTGCGAAAATTTTGAGTTTTTCAAGCGTTGCTTACCCCCAAACTGCCATATCTCGCGAACGGATTGACCAATCCGCAAAATTTCTGTTGCATCTGAAAGTAGAAACTCGCCCGATTACAACGGTGTGCGTACTTTTCCCCTAGCCCGTTCTAGTTATTCGTTTCGAGCAACAGAACTGCGAAAATTTTGAGTTTTTCAAGCGTTGCTTACCTCCAAACTGCCATATCTCGCGAACGGATTGACCAATCCGCAAAATTTCTGTTGCATCAGAAAGTAGAAACTCGCCCGATTACAACGGTATGCGTACTTTTCCCCTAGCCCGTTCTAGTTATTCGTTTCGAGCAACAGAACTGCGAAAATTTTGAGTTTTTCAAGCGTTGCTTACCTCCAAACTGCCATATCTCGCGAACGGATTGACCAATCCGCAAAATTTCTGTTGCATCAGAAAGTAGAAACTCGCCCGATTACAACGGTGTGCGTACTTTTCCCCTAGGCCGTTCTAGTTATGCTTGTCGAGCATCAGAACTGCGAAAATTTTGAGTTTCTCGAGCGTTTCTTACCTCCAAACTGCCATATCTCGCGAACGGATTGACCAATCCGCAAAATTTCTGTTGCATCTGAAAGTAGAAACTCGCCCGATTACAACACTATGCGTACTTTTCCCCTAGGCCGTTCTAGTTATTCGTTTCGAGCATCAGAACTGCGAAAATTTTGAGTTTCTCGAGTGTTTCTTACCTCCAAACTGCCATATCTCGCGAACGGATTGACCAATCCGCAAAATTTCTGTTGCATCTGAAAGTAGAAACTCCCCCGACTACAACACTATGCGTACTTTTCCCCTAGGCCGTCCTAGTTATTCGTTTCGAGCATCAGAACTGCGAAAATTTTGAGTTTCTCAAGCGTTTCTTACTTCCAAACTGCCATATCTCGCGAACGGATTGACCAATCCGCAAAATTTCTGTTGCATCTGAAAGTAGAAACTCGCCCGATTACAACACTATGCGTACTTTTCCCGTAGGCCGTTCTAGTTATTCGTTTCGAGCATCAGAACTGCGAAAATTTTGAGTTTCTCAAGCGTTTCTTACCTCCAAACTGCCATAACTCGGGAACGGATTGACCAATCCGCAAAATTTCTGTTGTATCTGAAAGTAGAAACTCGCCCGATTACAACGGTATGCGTACTTCTCCCCTAGCCCGTTCTAGTTATTCGTTTCGGGCAACAGAACTGCGAAAATTTTGAGTTTTTCAAGCGTTGTTTACCTCCAAACTGCCATATCCTGCGAACGGATTGACCAATCCGCAAAATTTCTGTTGCATCTGAAAGTAGAAACTCGTCCGATTACAACGGTGTGCGTACTTTTCCCCTAGCCAGTTCTAGTTATTCGTTTCGAGCAACAGAACTGCGTAAATTTTAAGTTTTTCAAGCGTTGCTTACCTCCAAACTGCCATATCTCGCGAACGGATTGACCAATCCGCAAAATTTCTGTTGCATCAGAAAGTAGAACCTCGCCCGATTACAACGGTATGCGTACTTTTCCCCTAGCCCGTTCTAGTTATTCGTTTCGAGCAACAGAACTGCGAAAATTTTGAGTTTTTCAAGCGTTGCTTACCTCCAAACTGCCATATCTCGCGAACGGATTGACCAATCCGCAAAATTTCTGTTGCATCTGAAAGTAGAAACTCGCCCGATTACAACGGTGTGCGTACTTTTCCCCTAGGCCGTTCTAGTTATGCTTGTCGAGCATCAGAATTGCGAAAATTTTGAGTTTCTCGAGCGTTTCTTACCTCCAAACTGCCATATCTCGCGAACGGATTGACCAATCCGCAAAATTTCTGTTGCATCTGAAAGTAGAAACTCGCCCGATTACAACACTATGCGTACTTTTCCCCTAGGCCGTTCTAGTTATGCTTGTCGAGCATCAGAACTGCGAAAATTTTGAGTTTCTCGAGCGTTTCTTACCTCCAAACTGCCATATCTCGCGAACGGATTGACCAATCCGCAAAATTTCTGTTGCATCTGAAAGTAGAAACTCGCCCGATTACAACGGTGTGCGTACTTTTCCCCTAGCCCGTTCTAGTTATTCGTTTCGAGCAACAGAACTGCGAAAATTTTGAGTTTTTCAAGCGTTGCTTACCTCCAAACTGCCATATCTCGCGAACGGATTGACCAATCCGCAAAATTTCTGTTGCATCTGAAAGTAGAAACTCGCCCGATTACAACGGTGTGCGTACTTTTCCCCTAGCCCGTTCTAGTTATTCGTTTCGAGCAACAGAACTGCGAAAATTTTGATTTTTTCAAGCTTTGCTTACCTCCAAACTGCCATATCTCGCGAACGGAATGACCAATCCGCAAAATTTCTGTTGCATCTGAAAGTAGAAACTCGCCCGATTACAACGGTGTGCGTACTTTTCCCCTAGGCCGTTCTAGTTATGCTTGTCGAGCATCAGATCTGCGAAAATTTTGAGTTTCTCGAGCGTTTCTTACCTCCAAACTGCCATATCTCGCGAACGGATTGACCAATCCGCAAAATTTCTGTTGCATCTGAAAGTAGAAACTCGCCCGATTACAACACTATGCGTACTTTTCCCCTAGGCCGTTCTAGTTATGCTTGTCGAGCATCAGAACTGCGAAAATTTTGAGTTTCTCGAGCGTTTCTTACCTCCAAACTGCCATATCTCGCGAACGGATTGACCAATCCGCAAAATTTCTGTTGCATCTGAAAGTAGAAACTCGCCCGATTACAACGGTATGCGTACTTTTCCCCTAGCCCGTTCTAGTTATTCGTTTCGGGCAACAGAACTGCGAAAATTTTGAGTTTTTCAAGCGTTGCTTACCCCCAAACTGCCATATCTCGCGAACGGATTGACCAATCCGCAAAATTTCTGTTGCATCTGAAAGTAGAAACTCGCCCGATTACAACGGTGTGCGTACTTTTCCCCTAGCCCGTTCTAGTTATTCGTTTCGAGCAACAGAACTGCGAAAATTTTGAGTTTTTCAAGCGTTGCTTACCTCCAAACTGCCATATCTCGCGAACGGATTGACCAATCCGCAAAATTTCTGTTGCATCAGAAAGTAGAAACTCGCCCGATTACAACGGTATGCGTACTTTTCCCCTAGCCCGTTCTAGTTATTCGTTTCGAGCAACAGAACTGCGAAAATTTTGAGTTTTTCAAGCGTTGCTTACCTCCAAACTGCCATATCTCGCGAACGGATTGACCAATCCGCAAAATTTCTGTTGCATCAGAAAGTAGAAACTCGCCCGATTACAACGGTGTGCGTACTTTTCCCCTAGGCCGTTCTAGTTATGCTTGTCGAGCATCAGAACTGCGAAAATTTTGAGTTTCTCGAGCGTTTCTTACCTCCAAACTGCCATATCTCGCGAACGGATGGACCAATCCGCAAAATTTCTGTTGCATCTGAAAGTAGAAACTCGCCCGATTACAACACTATGCGTACTTTTCCCCTAGGCCGTTCTAGTTATTCGTTTCGAGCATCAGAACTGCGAAAATTTTGAGTTTCTCGAGTGTTTCTTACCTCCAAACTGCCATATCTCGCGAACGGATTGACCAATCCGCAAAATTTCTGTTGCATCTGAAAGTAGAAACTCCCCCGACTACAACACTATGCGTACTTTTCCCCTAGGCCGTCCTAGTTATTCTTTTCGAGCATCAGAACTGCGAAAATTTTGAGTTTCTCAAGCGTTTCTTACTTCCAAACTGCCATATCTCGCGAACGGATTGACCAATCCGCAAAATTTCTGTTGCATCTGAAAGTAGAAACTCGCCCGATTACAACACTATGCGTACTTTTCCCGTAGGCCGTTCTAGTTATTCGTTTCGAGCATCAGAACTGCGAAAATTTTGAGTTTCTCAAGCGTTTCTTACCTCCAAACTGCCATAACTCGGGAACGGATTGACCAATCCGCAAAATTTCTGTTGTATCTGAAAGTAGAAACTCGCCCGATTACAACGGTATGCGTACTTCTCCCCTAGCCCGTTCTAGTTATTCGTTTCGGGCAACAGAACTGCGAAAATTTTGAGTTTTTCAAGCGTTGTTTACCTCCAAACTGCCATATCCTGCGAACGGATTGACCAATCCGCAAAATTTCTGTTGCATCTGAAAGTAGAAACTCGCCCGATTACAACGGTGTGCGTACTTTTCCCCTAGCCAGTTCTAGTTATTCGTTTCGAGCAACAGAACTGCGAAAATTTTAAGTTTTTCAAGCGTTGCTTACCTCCAAACTGCCATATCTCGCGAACGGATTGACCAATCCGCAAAATTTCTGTTGCATCAGAAAGTAGAACCTCGCCGGATTACAACGGTATGCGTACTTTTCCCCTAGCCCGTTCTAGTTATTCGTTTCGAGCAACAGAACTGCGAAAATTTTGAGTTTTTCAAGCGTTGCTTACCTCCAAACTGCCATATCTCGCGAACGGATTGACCAATCCGCAAAATTTCTGTTGCATCTGAAAGTAGAAACTCGCCCGATTACAACGGTGTGCGTACTTTTCCCCTAGGCCGTTCTAGTTATGCTTGTCGAGCATCAGAATTGCGAAAATTTTGAGTTTCTCGAGCGTTTCTTACCTCCAAACTGCCATATCTCGCGAACGGATTGACCAATCCGCAAAATTTCTGTTGCATCTGAAAGTAGAAACTCGCCCGATTACAACACTATGCGTACTTTTCCCCTAGGCCGTTCTAGTTATGCTTGTCGAGCATCAGAACTGCGAAAATTTTGAGTTTCTCGAGCGTTTCTTACCTCCAAACTGCCATATCTCGCGAACGGATTGACCAATCCGCAAAATTTCTGTTGCATCTGAAAGTAGAAACTCGCCCGATTACAACGGTGTGCGTACTTTTCCCCTAGCCCGTTCTAGTTATTCGTTTCGAGCAACAGAACTGCGAAAATTTTGAGTTTTTCAAGCGTTGCTTACCTCCAAACTGCCATATCTCGCGAACGGATTGACCAATCCGCAAAATTTCTGTTGCATCTGAAAGTAGAAACTCGCCCGATTACAACGGTGTGCGTACTTTTCCCCTAGCCCGTTCTAGTTATTCGTTTCGAGCAACAGAACTGCGAAAATTTTGATTTTTTCAAGCTTTGCTTACCTCCAAACTGCCATATCTCGCGAACGGAATGACCAATCCGCAAAATTTCTGTTGCATCTGAAAGTAGAAACTCGCCCGATTACAACGGTGTGCGTACTTTTCCCCTAGGCCGTTCTAGTTATGCTTGTCGAGCATCAGATCTGCGAAAATTTTGAGTTTCTCGAGCGTTTCTTACCTCCAAACTGCCATATCTCGCGAACGGATTGACCAATCCGCAAAATTTCTGTTGCATCTGAAAGTAGAAACTCGCCCGATTACAACACTATGCGTACTTTTCCCCTAGGCCGTTCTAGTTATGCTTGTCGAGCATCAGAACTGCGAAAATTTTGAGTTTCTCGAGCGTTTCTTACCTCCAAACTGCCATATCTCGCGAACGGATTGACCAATCCGCAAAATTTCTGTTGCATCTGAAAGTAGAAACTCCCCCGACTACAACACTATGCGTACTTTTCCCCTAGGCCGTCCTAGTTATTCGTTTCGAGCATCAGAACTGCGAAAATTTTGAGTTTTTCAAGCGTTGCTTACCTCCAAACTGCCATATCTCGCGAACGGATTGACCAATCTGCAAAATTTCTGTTGCATCTGAAAGTAGAAACTCGCCCGATTACAACGGTGTGCGTACTTTTCCCCTAGCCCGTTCTAGTTATTCGTTTCGAGCAACAGAACTGCGAAAATTTTGAGTTTTTCAAGCGTTGCTTACCTCCAAACTGCCATATCTCGCGAATGGATTGACCAATCCGCAAAATTTCTGTTGCATCAGAAAGTAGAAACTCGCCCGATTACAACGGTATGCGTACTTTTCCCCTAGCCCGTTCTAGTTATTCGTTTCGAGCAACAGAACTGCGAAAATTTTGAGTTTTTCAAGCGTTGCTTACCTCCAAACTGCCATATCTCGCGAACGGATTGACCAATCCGCAAAATTTCTGTTGCATCTGAAAGTAGAAACTCGCCCGATTACAACGGTGTTCGTACTTTTCCCCTAGGCCGTTCTAGTTATGCTTGTCGAGCATCAGAACTGCGAAAATTTTGAGTTTCTCGAGCGTTTCTTACCTCCAAACTGCCATATCTCGCGAACGGATTGACCAATCCGCAAAATTTCTGTTGCATCTGAAAGTAGAAACTCGCCCGATTACAACGGTGTGCGTACTTTTCCCCTAGGCCGTTCTAGTTATGCTTGTCGAGCATCAGAACTGCGAAAATTTTGAGTTTCTCAAGCGTTTCTTACCTCCAAACTGCCATAACTCGCGAACGGATTGACCAATCCGCAAAATTTCTGTTGCATCTGAAAGTAGAAACTCGCCCGATTACAACGGTATGCGTACTTTTCCCCTAGCCCGTTCTAGTTATTCGTTTCGGGCAACAGAACTGCGAAAATTTTGAGTTTTTCAAGCGTTGCTTACCCCCAAACTGCCATATCTCGCGAACGGATTGACCAATCCGCAAAATTTCTGTTGCATCTGAAAGTAGAAACTCGCCCGATTACAACGGTGTGCGTACTTTTCCCCTAGCCGGTTCTAGTTATTCGTTTCGAGCAACAGAACTGCGAAAATTTTGAGTTTTTCAAGCGTTGCTTACCTCCAAACTGCCATATCTCGCGAACGGATTGACCAATCCGCAAAATTTCTGTTGCATCAGAAAGTAGAAACTCGCCCGATTACAACGGTATGCGTACTTTTCCCCTAGCCCGTCCTAGTTATTCGTTTCGAGCAACAGAACTGCGAAAATTTTGAGTTTTTCAAGCGTTGCTTACCTCCAAACTGCCATATCTCGCGAACGGATTGACCAATCCGCAAAATTTCTGTTGCATCTGAAAGTAGAAACTCGCCCGATTACAACGGTGTTCGTACTTTTCCCCTAGGCCGTTCTAGTTATGCTTGTCGAGCATCAGAACTGCGAAAATTTTGAGTTTCTCGAGCGTTTCTTACCTCCAAACTGCCATATCTCGCGAACGGATTGACGAATCCGCAAAATTTCTGTTGCATCTGAAAGTAGAAACTCGCCCGATTACAACGGTGTGCGTACTTTTCCCCTAGGCCGTTCTAGTTATGCTTGTCGAGCATCAGAACTGCGAAAATTTTGAGTTTCTCAAGCGTTTCTTAACTCCAAACTGCCATAACTCGCGAACGGATTGACCAATCCGCAAAATTTCTGTTGCATCTGAAAGTAGAAACTCGCCCGATTACAACGGTATGCGTACTTTTCCCCTAGCCCGTTCTAGTTATTCGTTTCGGGCAACAGAACTGCGAAAATTTTGAGTTTTTCAAGCGTTGCTTACCCCCAAACTGCCATATCTCGCGAACGGATTGACCAATCCGCAAAATTTCTGTTGCATCTGAAAGTAGAAACTCGCCCGATTACAAAGGTGTGCGTACTTTTCCCCTAGCCCGTTCTAGTTATTCGTTTCGAGCAACAGAACTGCGAAAATTTTGAGTTTTTCAAGCGTTGCTTACCTCCAAACTGCCATATCTCGCGAACGGATTGACCAACCCGCAAAATTTCTGTTGCATCAAAAAGTAGAAACTCGCCCGATTACAACGGTATGCGTACTTTTCCCCTAGCCCGTTCTAGTTATTCGTTTCGAGCAACAGAACTGCGAAAATTTTGAGTTTTTCAAGCGTTGCTTACCTCCAAACTGCCATATCTCGCGAACGGATTGACCAATCCGCAAAATTTCTGTTGCATCTGAAAGTAGAAACTCGCCCGATTACAACGGTGTGCGTACTTTTCCCCTAGGCCGTTCTAGTTATGCTTGTCGAGCATCAGAATTGCGAAAATTTTGAGTTTCTCGAGCGTTTCTTACCTCCAAACTGCCATATCTCGCGAACGGATTGACCAATCCGCAAAATTTCTGTTGCATCTGAAAGTAGAAACTCGCCCGATTACAACACTATGCGTACTTTTCCCCTAGGCCGTTCTAGTTATGCTTGTCGAGCATCAGAACTGCGAAAATTTTGAGTTTCTCGAGCGTTTCTTACCTCCAAACTGCCATATCTCGCGAACGGATTGACCAATCCGCAAAATTTCTGTTGCATCTGAAAGTAGAAACTCGCCCGATTACAACGGTGTGCGTACTTTTCCCCTAGCCCGTTCTAGTTATTCGTTTCGAGCAACAGAACTGCGAAAATTTTGAGTTTTTCAAGCGTTGCTTACCTCCAAACTGCCATATCTCGCGAACGGATTGACCAATCCGCAAAATTTCTGTTGCATCTGAAAGTAGAAACTCGCCCGATTACAACGGTGTGCGTACTTTTCCCCTAGCCCGTTCTAGTTATTCGTTTCGAGCAACAGAACTGCGAAAATTTTGATTTTTTCAAGCTTTGCTTACCTCCAAACTGCCATATCTCGCGAACGGAATGACCAATCCGCAAAATTTCTGTTGCATCTGAAAGTAGAAACTCGCCCGATTACAACGGTGTGCGTACTTTTCCCCTAGGCCGTTCTAGTTATGCTTGTCGAGCATCAGATCTGCGAAAATTTTGAGTTTCTCGAGCGTTTCTTACCTCCAAACTGCCATATCTCGCGAACGGATTGACCAATCCGCAAAATTTCTGTTGCATCTGAAAGTAGAAACTCGCCCGATTACAACACTATGCGTACTTTTCCCCTAGGCCGTTCTAGTTATGCTTGTCGAGCATCAGAACTGCGAAAATTTTGAGTTTCTCGAGCGTTTCTTACCTCCAAACTGCCATATCTCGCGAACGGATTGACCAATCCGCAAAATTTCTGTTGCATCTGAAAGTAGAAACTCCCCCGACTACAACACTATGCGTACTTTTCCCCTAGGCCGTCCTAGTTATTCGTTTCGAGCATCAGAACTGCGAAAATTTTGAGTTTTTCAAGCGTTGCTTACCTCCAAACTGCCATATCTCGCGAACGGATTGACCAATCTGCAAAATTTCTGTTGCATCTGAAAGTAGAAACTCGCCCGATTACAACGGTGTGCGTACTTTTCCCCTAGCCCGTTCTAGTTATTCGTTTCGAGCAACAGAACTGCGAAAATTTTGAGTTTTTCAAGCGTTGCTTACCTCCAAACTGCCATATCTCGCGAATGGATTGACCAATCCGCAAAATTTCTGTTGCATCAGAAAGTAGAAACTCGCCCGATTACAACGGTATGCGTACTTTTCCCCTAGCCCGTTCTAGTTATTCGTTTCGAGCAACAGAACTGCGAAAATTTTGAGTTTTTCAAGCGTTGCTTACCTCCAAACTGCCATATCTCGCGAACGGATTGACCAATCCGCAAAATTTCTGTTGCATCTGAAAGTAGAAACTCGCCCGATTACAACGGTGTTCGTACTTTTCCCCTAGGCCGTTCTAGTTATGCTTGTCGAGCATCAGAACTGCGAAAATTTTGAGTTTCTCGAGCGTTTCTTACCTCCAAACTGCCATATCTCGCGAACGGATTGACCAATCCGCAAAATTTCTGTTGCATCTGAAAGTAGAAACTCGCCCGATTACAACGGTGTGCGTACTTTTCCCCTAGGCCGTTCTAGTTATGCTTGTCGAGCATCAGAACTGCGAAAATTTTGAGTTTCTCAAGCGTTTCTTACCTCCAAACTGCCATAACTCGCGAACGGATTGACCAATCCGCAAAATTTCTGTTGCATCTGAAAGTAGAAACTCGCCCGATTACAACGGTATGCGTACTTTTCCCCTAGCCCGTTCTAGTTATTCGTTTCGGGCAACAGAACTGCGGAAATTTTGAGTTTTTCAAGCGTTGCTTACCCCCAAACTGCCATATCTCGCGAACGGATTGACCAATCCGCAAAATTTCTGTTGCATCTGAAAGTAGAAACTCGCCCGATTACAACGGTGTGCGTACTTTTCCCCTAGCCGGTTCTAGTTATTCGTTTCGAGCAACAGAACTGCGAAAATTTTGAGTTTTTCAAGCGTTGCTTACCTCCAAACTGCCATATCTCGCGAACGGATTGAACAATCCGCAAAATTTCTGTTGCATCAGAAAGTAGAAACTCGCCCGATTACAACGGTATGCGTACTTTTCCCCTAGCCCGTCCTAGTTATTCGTTTCGAGCAACAGAACTGCGAAAATTTTGAGTTTTTCAAGCGTTGCTTACCTCCAAACTGCCATATCTCGCGAACGGATTGACCAATCCGCAAAATTTCTGTTGCATCTGAAAGTAGAAACTCGCCCGATTACAACGGTGTTCGTACTTTTCCCCTAGGCCGTTCTAGTTATGCTTGTCGAGCATCAGAACTGCGAAAATTTTGAGTTTCTCGAGCGTTTCTTACCTCCAAACTGCCATATCTCGCGAACGGATTGACCAATCCGCAAAATTTCTGTTGCATCTGAAAGTAGAAACTCGCCCGATTACAACGGTGTGCGTACTTTTCCCCTAGGCCGTTCTAGTTATGCTTGTCGAGCATCAGAACTGCGAAAATTTTGAGTTTCTCAAGCGTTTCTTAACTCCAAACTGCCATAACTCGCGAACGGATTGACCAATCCGCAAAATTTCTGTTGCATCTGAAAGTAGAAACTCGCCCGATTACAACGGTATGCGTACTTTTCCCCTAGCCCGTTCTAGTTATTCGTTTCGGGCAACAGAACTGCGAAAATTTTGAGTTTTTCAAGCGTTGCTTACCCCCAAACTGCCATATCTCGCGAACGGATTGACCAATCCGCAAAATTTCTGTTGCATCTGAAAGTAGAAACTCGCCCGATTACAAAGGTGTGCGTACTTTTCCCCTAGCCCGTTCTAGTTATTCGTTTCGAGCAACAGAACTGCGAAAATTTTGAGTTTTTCAAGCGTTGCTTACCTCCAAACTGCCATATCTCGCGAACGGATTGACCAACCCGCAAAATTTCTGTTGCATCAAAAAGTAGAAACTCGCCCGATTACAACGGTATGCGTACTTTTCCCCTAGCCCGTTCTAGTTATTCGTTTCGAGCAACAGAACTGCGAAAATTTTGAGTTTTTCAAGCGTTGCTTACCTCCAAACTGCCATATCTCGCGAACGGATTGACCAATCCGCAAAATTTCTGTTGCATCTGAAAGTAGAAACTCGCCCGATTACAACGGTGTTCGTACTTTTCCCCTAGGCCGTTCTAGTTATGCTTGTCGAGCATCAGAACTGCGAAAATTTTGAGTTTCTCGAGCGTTTCTTACCTCCAAACTGCCATATCTCGCGAACGGATTGACCAATCCGCAAAATTTCTGTTGCATCTGAAAGTAGAAACTCGCCCGATTACAACGGTGTGCGTACTTTTCCCCTAGGCCGTTCTAGTTATGCTTGTCGAGCATCAGAACTGCGAAAATTTTGAGTTTCTCAAGCGTTTCTTACCTCCAAACTGCCATAACTCGCGAACGGATTGACCAATCCGCAAAATTTCTGTTGCATCTGAAAGTAGAAACTCGCCCGATTACAACGGTATGCGTACTTTTCCCCTAGCCCGTTCTAGTTATTCGTTTCGGGCAACAGAACTGCGAAAATTTTGAGTTTTTCAAGCGTTGCTTACCCCCAAACTGCCATATCTCGCGAACGGATTGACCAATCCGCAAAATTTCTGTTGCATCTGAAAGTAGAAACTCGCCCGATTACAACGGTGTGCGTACTTTTCCCCTAGCCCGTTCTAGTTATTCGTTTCGAGCAACAGAACTGCGAAAATTTTGAGTTTTTCAAGCGTTGCTTACCTCCAAACTGCCATATCTCGCGAACGGATTGACCAATCCGCAAAATTTCTGTTGCATCAGAAAGTAGAAACTCGCCCGATTACAACGGTATGCGTACTTTTCCCCTAGCCCGTTCTAGTTATTCGTTTCGAGCAACAGAACTGCGAAAATTTTGAGTTTTTCAAGCGTTGCTTACCTCCAAACTGCCATATCTCGCGAACGGATTGACCAATCCGCAAAATTTCTGTTGCATCTGAAAGTAGAAACTCGCCCGATTACAACGGTGTTCGTACTTTTCCCCTAGGCCGTTCTAGTTATGCTTGTCGAGCATCAGAACTGCGAAAATTTTGAGTTTCTCGAGCGTTTCTTACCTCCAAACTGCCATATCTCGCGAACGGATTGACCAATCCGCAAAATTTCTGTTGCATCTGAAAGTAGAAACTCGCCCGATTACAACGGTGTGCGTACTTTTCCCCTAGGCCGTTCTAGTTATGCTTGTCGAGCATCAGAACTGCGAAAATTTTGAGTTTCTCAAGCGTTTCTTACCTCCAAACTGCCATAACTCGCGAACGGATTGACCAATCCGCAAAATTTCTGTTGCATCTGAAAGTAGAAACTCGCCCGATTACAACGGTATGCGTCCTTTTCCCCTAGCCCGTTCTAGTTATTCGTTTCGGGCAACAGAACTGCGAAAATTTTGAGTTTTTCAAGCGTTGCTTACCCCCAAACTGCCATATCTCGCGAACGGATTGACCAATCCGCAAAATTTCTGTTGCATCTGAAAGTAGAAACTCGCCCGATTACAAAGGTGTGCGTACTTTTCCCCTAGCCCGTTCTAGTTATTCGTTTCGAGCAACAGAACTGCGAAAATTTTGAGTTTTTCAAGCGTTGCTTACCTCCAAACTGCCATATCTCGCGAACGGATTGACCAATCCGCAAAATTTCTGTTGCATCAGAAAGTAGAAACTCGCCCGATTACAACGGTATGCGTACTTTCCCCTAGCCCGTTCTAGTTATTCGTTTCGAGCAACAGAACTGCGAAAATTTTGAGTTTTTCAAGCGTTTCTTACCTCCAAACTGCCATATCTCGCGAACGGATTGACCAATCCGCAAAATTTCTGTTGCATCTGAAAGTAGAAACTCCCCCGACTACAACACTATGCGTACTTTTCCCCTAGGCCGTCCTAGTTATTCGTTTCGAGCATCAGAACTGCGAAAATTTTGAGTTTCTCAAGCGTTTCTTACTTCCAAACTGCCATATCTCGCGAACGGATTGACCAATCCGCAAAATTTCTGTTGCATCTGAAAGTAGAAACTCGCCCGATTACAACACTATGCGTACTTTTCCCGTAGGCCGTTCTAGTTATTCGTTTCGAGCATCAGAACTGCGAAAATTTTAAGTTTCTCAAGCGTTTCCTACCTCCAAACTGCCATAACTCGGGAACGGATTGACCAATCCGCAAAATTTCTGTTGCATCTGAAAGTAGAAACTCGCCCGATTACAACGGTGTGCGTACTTTTCCCCTAGCCAGTTCTAGTTATTCGTTACGAGCAACAGAACTGCGAAAATTTTAAGTTTTTCAAGCGTTGCTTACCTCCAAACTGCCATATCTCGCGAACGGATTGACCAATCCGCAAAATTTCTGTTGCATCAGAAAGTAGAAACTCGCCCGATTACAACGGTATGCGTACTTTTCCCCTAGCCCGTTCTAGTTATTCGTTTCGAGCAACAGAACTGCGAAAATTTTGAGTTCTTCAAGCGTTGCTTACCTCCAAACTGCCATATCTCGCGAACGGATTGACCAATCCGCAAAATTTCTGTCGCATCTGAAAGTAGAAACTCGCCCGATTACAACGGTGTGCGTACTTTTCCCCTAGGCCGTTCTAGTTATGCTTGTCGAGCATCAGAACTGCGAAAATTTTGAGTTTCTCGAGCGTTTCTTACCTCCAAACTGCCATATCTCGCGAACGGATTGACCAATCCGCAAAATTTCTGTTGCATCTGAAAGTAGAAACTCGCCCGATTACAACGGTGTGCGTACTTTTCCCCTAGGCCGTTCTAGTTATGCTTGTCGAGCATCAGAACTGCGAAAATTTTGAGTTTCTCAAGCGTTTCTTACCTCCAAACTGCCATAACTCGCGAACGGACTGGCCAATCCGCAAAATTTCTGTTGCATCTGAAAGTAGAAACTCGCCCGATTACAACGGTATGCGTACTTTTCCCCTAGCCCGTTCTAGTTATTCGTTTCGGGCAACAGAACTGCGAAAATTTTGAGTTTTTCAAGCGTTGCTTACCCCCAAACTGCCATATCTCGCGAACGGATTGACCAATCCGCAAAATTTCTGTTGCATCTGAAAGTAGAAACTCCCCCGACTACAACACTATGCGTACTTTTCCCCTAGGCCGTCCTAGTTATTCGTTTCGAGCATCAGAACTGCGAAAATTTTGAGTTTCTCAAGCGTTTCTTACTTCCAAACTGCCATATCTCGCGAACGGATTGACCAATCCGCAAAATTTCTGTTGCATCTGAAAGTAGAAACTCGCCCGATTACAACACTATGCGTACTTTTCCCGTAGGCCGTTCTAGTTATTCGTTTCGAGCATCAGAACTGCGAAAATTTTAAGTTTCTCAAGCGTTTCCTACCTCCAAACTGCCATAACTCGGGAACGGATTGACCAATCCGCAAAATTTCTGTTGCATCTGAAAGTAGAAACTCGCCCGATTACAACGGTGTGCGTACTTTTCCCCTAGGCCGTTCTAGTTATGCTTGTCGAGCATCAGAACTGCGAAAATTTTGAGTTTCTCGAGCGTTTCTTACCTCCAAACTGCCATATCTCGCGAACGGATTGACCAATCCGCAAAATTTCTGTTGCATCTGAAAGTAGAAACTCGCCCGATTACAACGGTGTGCGTACTTTTCCCCTAGGCCGTTCTAGTTATGCTTGTCGAGCATCAGAACTGCGAAAATTTTGAGTTTCTCAAGCGTTTCTTACCTCCAAACTGCCATAACTCGCGAACGGATTGACCAATCCGCAAAATTTCTGTTGCATCTGAAAGTAGAAACTCGCCCGATTACAACGGTATGCGTACTTTTCCCCTAGCCCGTTCTAGTTATTCGTTTCGGGCAACAGAACTGCGAAAATTTTGAGTTTTTCAAGCGTTGCTTACCCCCAAACTGCCATATCTCGCGAACGGATTGACCAATCCGCAAAATTTCTGTTGCATCTGAAAGTAGAAACTCGCCCGATTACAACGGTGTGCGTACTTTTCCCCTAGCCCGTTCTAGTTATTCGTTTCGAGCAACAGAACTGCGAAAATTTTGAGTTTTTCAAGCGTTTCTTACCTCCAAACTGCCATAACTCGCGAACGGATTGACCAATCCGCAAAATTTCTGTTGCATCTGAAAGTAGAAACTCGCCCGATTACAACGGTATGCGTCCTTTTCCCCTAGCCCGTTCTAGTTATTCGTTTCGGGCAACAGAACTGCGAAAATTTTGAGTTTTTCAAGCGTTGCTTACCCCCAAACTGCCATATCTCGCGAACGGATTGACCAATCCGCAAAATTTCTGTTGCATCTGAAAGTAGAAACTCGCCCGATTACAAAGGTGTGCGTACTTTTCCCCTAGCCCGTTCTAGTTATTCGTTTCGAGCAACAGAACTGCGAAAATTTTGAGTTTTTCAAGCGTTGCTTACCTCCAAACTGCCATATCTCGCGAACGGATTGACCAATCCGCAAAATTTCTGTTGCATCAGAAAGTAGAAACTCGCCCGATTACAACGGTATGCGTACTTTTCCCCTAGCCCGTTCTAGTTATTCGTTTCGAGCAACAGAACTGCGAAAATTTTGAGTTTTTCAAGCGTTTCTTACCTCCAAACTGCCATATCTCGCGAACGGATTGACCAATCCGCAAAATTTCTGTTGCATCTGAAAGTAGAAACTCCCCCGACTACAACACTATGCGTACTTTTCCCCTAGGCCGTCCTAGTTATTCGTTTCGAGCATCAGAACTGCGAAAATTTTGAGTTTCTCAAGCGTTTCTTACTTCCAAACTGCCATATCTCGCGAACGGATTGACCAATCCGCAAAATTTCTGTTGCATCTGAAAGTAGAAACTCGCCCGATTACAACACTATGCGTACTTTTCCCGTAGGCCGTTCTAGTTATTCGTTTCGAGCATCAGAACTGCGAAAATTTTAAGTTTCTCAAGCGTTTCCTACCTCCAAACTGCCATAACTCGGGAACGGATTGACCAATCCGCAAAATTTCTGTTGCATCTGAAAGTAGAAACTCGCCCGATTACAACGGTGTGCGTACTTTTCCCCTAGCCAGTTCTAGTTATTCGTTACGAGCAACAGAACTGCGAAAATTTTAAGTTTTTCAAGCGTTGCTTACCTCCAAACTGCCATATCTCGCGAACGGATTGACCAATCCGCAAAATTTCTGTTGCATCAGAAAGTAGAAACTCGCCCGATTACAACGGTATGCGTACTTTTCCCCTAGCCCGTTCTAGTTATTCGTTTCGAGCAACAGAACTGCGAAAATTTTGAGTTCTTCAAGCGTTGCTTACCTCCAAACTGCCATATCTCGCGAACGGATTGACCAATCCGCAAAATTTCTGTTGCATCTGAAAGTAGAAACTCGCCCGATTACAACGGTGTGCGTACTTTTCCCCTAGGCCGTTCTAGTTATGCTTGTCGAGCATCAGAACTGCGAAAATTTTGAGTTTCTCGAGCGTTTCTTACCTCCAAACTGCCATATCTCGCGAACGGATTGACCAATCCGCAAAATTTCTGTTGCATCTGAAAGTAGAAACTCGCCCGATTACAACGGTATGCGTACTTTTCCCCTAGCCCGTTCTAGTTATTCGTTTCGGGCAACAGAACTGCGAAAATTTTGAGTTTTTCAAGCGTTGCTTACCCCCAAACTGCCATATCTCGCGAACGGATTGACCAATCCGCAAAATTTCTGTTGCATCTGAAAGTAGAAACTCGCCCGATTACAACGGTGTGCGTACTTTTCCCCTAGCCCGTTCTAGTTATTCGTTTCGAGCAACAGAACTGCGAAAATTTTGAGTTTTTCAAGCGTTGCTTACCTCCAAACTGCCATATCTCGCGAACGGATTGACCAATCCGCAAAATTTCTGTTGCATCAGAAAGTAGAAACTCGCCCGATTACAACGGTATGCGTACTTTTCCCCTAGCCCGTTCTAGTTATTCGTTTCGAGCAACAGAACTGCGAAAATTTTGAGTTTTTCAAGCGTTGCTTACCTCCAAACTGCCATATCTCGCGAACGGATTGACCAATCCGCAAAATTTCTGTTGCATCTGAAAGTAGAAACTCGCCCGATTACAACGGTGTTCGTACTTTTCCCCTAGGCCGTTCTAGTTATGCTTGTCGAGCATCAGAACTGCGAAAATTTTGAGTTTCTCGAGCGTTTCTTACCTCCAAACTGCCATATCTCGCGAACGGATTGACCAATCCGCAAAATTTCTGTTGCATCTGAAAGTAGAAACTCGCCCGATTACAACGGTGTGCGTACTTTTCCCCTAGGCCGTTCTAGTTATGCTTGTCGAGCATCAGAACTGCGAAAATTTTGAGTTTCTCAAGCGTTTCTTACCTCCAAACTGCCATAACTCGCGAACGGATTGACCAATCCGCAAAATTTCTGTTGCATCTGAAAGTAGAAACTCGCCCGATTACAACGGTATGCGTCCTTTTCCCCTAGCCCGTTCTAGTTGTTCGTTTCGGGCAACAGAACTGCGAAAATTTTGAGTTTTTCAAGCGTTGCTTACCCCCAAACTGCCATATCTCGCGAACGGATTGACCAATCCGCAAAATTTCTGTTGCATCTGAAAGTAGAAACTCGCCCGATTACAAAGGTGTGCGTACTTTTCCCCTAGCCCGTTCTAGTTATTCGTTTCGAGCAACAGAACTGCGAAAATTTTGAGTTTTTCAAGCGTTGCTTACCTCCAAACTGCCATATCTCGCGAACGGATTGACCAATCCGCAAAATTTCTGTTGCATCAGAAAGTAGAAACTCGCCCGATTACAACGGTATGCGTACTTTTCCCCTAGCCCGTTCTAGTTATTCGTTTCGAGCAACAGAACTGCGAAAATTTTGAGTTTTTCAAGCGTTTCTTACCTCCAAACTGCCATATCTCGCGAACGGATTGACCAATCCGCAAAATTTCTGTTGCATCTGAAAGTAGAAACTCCCCCGACTACAACACTATGCGTACTTTTCCCCTAGGCCGTCCTAGTTATTCGTTTCGAGCATCAGAACTGCGAAAATTTTGAGTTTCTCAAGCGTTTCTTACTTCCAAACTGCCATATCTCGCGAACGGATTGACCAATCCGCAAAATTTCTGTTGCATCTGAAAGTAGAAACTCGCCCGATTACAACACTATGCGTACTTTTCCCGTAGGCCGTTCTAGTTATTCGTTTCGAGCATCAGAACTGCGAAAATTTTAAGTTTCTCAAGCGTTTCCTACCTCCAAACTGCCATAACTCGGGAACGGATTGACCAATCCGCAAAATTTCTGTTGCATCTGAAAGTAGAAACTCGCCCGATTACAACGGTGTGCGTACTTTTCCCCTAGCCAGTTCTAGTTATTCGTTACGAGCAACAGAACTGCGAAAATTTTAAGTTTTTCAAGCGTTGCTTACCTCCAAACTGCCATATCTCGCGAACGGATTGACCAATCCGCAAAATTTCTGTTGCATCAGAAAGTAGAAACTCGCCCGATTACAACGGTATGCGTACTTTTCCCCTAGCCCGTTCTAGTTATTCGTTTCGAGCAACAGAACTGCGAAAATTTTGAGTTCTTCAAGCGTTGCTTACCTCCAAACTGCCATATCTCGCGAACGGATTGACCAATCCGCAAAATTTCTGTTGCATCTGAAAGTAGAAACTCGCCCGATTACAACGGTGTGCGTACTTTTCCCCTAGGCCGTTCTAGTTATGCTTGTCGAGCATCAGAACTGCGAAAATTTTGAGTTTCTCGAGCGTTTCTTACCTCCAAACTGCCATATCTCGCGAACGGATTGACCAATCCGCAAAATTTCTGTTGCATCTGAAAGTAGAAACTCGCCCGATTACAACGGTATGCGTACTTTTCCCCTAGCCCGTTCTAGTTATTCGTTTCGGGCAACAGAACTGCGAAAATTTTGAGTTTTTCAAGCGTTGCTTACCCCCAAACTGCCATATCTCGCGAACGGATTGACCAATCCGCAAAATTTCTGTTGCATCTGAAAGTAGAAACTCGCCCGATTACAACGGTGTGCGTACTTTTCCCCTAGCCCGTTCTAGTTATTCGTTTCGAGCAACAGAACTGCGAAAATTTTGAGTTTTTCAAGCGTTGCTTACCTCAAAACTGCCATATCTCGCGAACGGATTGACCAATCCGCAAAATTTCTGTTGCATCAGAAAGTAGAAACTCGCCCGATTACAACGGTATGCGTACTTTTCCCCTAGCCCGTTCTAGTTATTCGTTTCGAGCAACAGAACTGCGAAAATTTTGAGTTTTTCAAGCGTTGCTTACCTCCAAACTGCCATATCTCGCGAACGGATTGACCAATCCGCAAAATTTCTGTTGCATCTGAAAGTAGAAACTCGCCCGATTACAACGGTGTTCGTACTTTTCCCCTAGGCCGTTCTAGTTATGCTTGTCGAGCATCAGAACTGCGAAAATTTTGAGTTTCTCGAGCGTTTCTTACCTCCAAACTGCCATATCTCGCGAACGGATTGACCAATCCGCAAAATTTCTGTTGCATCTGAAAGTAGAAACTCGCCCGATTACAACGGTGTGCGTACTTTTCCCCTAGGCCGTTCTAGTTATGCTTGTCGAGCATCAGAACTGCGAAAATTTTGAGTTTCTCAAGCGTTTCTTACCTCCAAACTGCCATAACTCGCGAACGGATTGACCAATCCGCAAAATTTCTGTTGCATCTGAAAGTAGAAACTCGCCCGATTACAACGGTATGCGTACTTTTCCCCTAGCCCGTTCTAGTTATTCGTTTCGGGCAACAGAACTGCGAAAATTTTGAGTTTTTCAAGCGTTGCTTACCCCCAAACTGCCATATCTCGCGAACGGATTGACCAATCCGCAAAATTTCTGTTGCATCTGAAAGTAGAAACTCGCCCGATTACAAAGGTGTGCGTACTTTTCCCCTAGCCCGTTCTAGTTATTCGTTTCGAGCAACAGAACTGCGAAAATTTTGAGTTTTTCAAGCGTTGCTTACCTCCAAACTGCCATATCTCGCGAACGGATTGACCAATCCGCAAAATTTCTGTTGCATCAGAAAGTAGAAACTCGCCCGATTACAACGGTATGCGTACTTTTCCCCTAGCCCGTTCTAGTTATTCGTTTCGAGCAACAGAACTGCGAAAATTTTGAGTTTTTCAAGCGTTGCTTACCTCCAAACTGCCATATCTCGCGAACGGATTGACCAATCCGCAAAGTTTCTGTTGCATCTGAAAGTAGAAACTCGCCCGATTACAGCGGTGTGCGTACTTTTCCCCTAGGCCGTTCTAGTTATGCTTGTCGAGCATCAGAACTGCGAAAATTTTGAGTTTCTCGAGCGTTTCTTACCTCCAAACTGCCATATCTCGCGAACGGATTGACCAATCCGCAAAATTTCTGTTGCATCTAAAAGTAGAAACTCGCCCGATTACAACACTATGCGTACTTTTCCCCTAGGCCGTTCTAGTTATTCGTTTCGAGCATCAGAACTGCGAAAATTTTGAGTTTCTCGAGCGTTTCTTACCTCCAAACTGCCATATCTCGCGAACGGATTGACCAATCCGCAAAATTTCTGTTGCATCTGAAAGTAGAAACTCCCCCGACTACAACACTATGCGTACTTTTCCCCTAGGCCGTCCTAGTTATTCGTTTCGAGCATCAGAACTGCGAAAATTTTGAGTTTCTCAAGCGTTTCTTACTTCCAAACTGCCATATCTCGCGAACGGATTGACCAATCCGCAAAATTTCTGTTGCATCTGAAAGTAGAAACTCGCCCGATTACAACACTGTGCGTACTTTTCCCGTAGGCCGTTCTAGTTATTCGTTTCGAGCATCAGAACTGCGAAAATTTTGAGTTTCTCAAGCGTTTCTTACCTCCAAACTGCCATAACTCGGGAACGGATTGACCAATCCGCAAAATTTCTGTTGTATCTGAAAGTAGAAACTCGCCCGATTACAACGGTATGCGTACTTCTCCCCTAGCCCGTTCTAGTTATTCGTTTCGAGCAACAGAACTGCGAAAATTTTGAGTTCTTCAAGCGTTGCTTACCTCCAAACTGCCATATCTCGCGAACGGATTGACCAATCCGCAAAATTTCTGTTGCATCTGAAAGTAGAAACTCGCCCGATTACAACGGTGTGCGTACTTTTCCCCTAGGCCGTTCTAGTTATGCTTGTCGAGCATCAGAACTGCGAAAATTTTGAGTTTCTCGAGCGTTTCTTACCTCCAAACTGCCATATCTCGCGAACGGATTGACCAATCCGCAAAATTTCTGTTGCATCTGAAAGTAGAAACTCGCCCGATTACAACACTATGCGTACTTTTCCCCTAGGCCGTTCTAGTTATGCTTGTCGAGCATCAGAACTGCGAAAATTTTGAGTTTCTCGAGCGTTTCTTACCTCCAAACTGCCATATCTCGCGAACGGATTGACCAATCCGCAAAATTTCTGTTGCATCTGAAAGTAGAAACTCGCCCGATTACAACGGTGTGCGTACTTTTCCCCTAGCCCGTTCTAGTTATTCGTTTCGAGCAACAGAACTGCGAAAATTTTGAGTTTTTCAAGCGTTGCTTACTTCCAAACTGCCATATCTCGCGAACGGATTGACCAATCCGCAAAATTTCTGTTGCATCAGAAAGTAGAAACTCGCCCGATTACAACGGTATGCGTACTTTTCCCCTAGCCCGTTCTAGTTATTCGTTTCGAGCAACAGAACTGCGAAAATTTTGAGTTTTTCAAGCTTTGCTTACCTCCAAACTGCCATATCTCGCGAACGGATTGACCAATCCGCAAAATTTCTGTTGCATCTGAAAGTAGAAACTCGCCCGATTACAACGGTGTGCGTACTTTTCCCCTAGGCCGTTCTAGTTATGCTTGTCGAGCATCAGATCTGCGAAAATTTTGAGTTTCTCGAGCGTTTCTTACCTCCAAACTGCCATATCTCGCGAACGGATTGACCAATCCGCAAAATTTCTGTTGCATCAGAAAGTAGAAACTCGCCCGATTACAACGGTATGCGTACTTTTCCCCTAGCCCGTTCTAGTTATTCGTTTCGAGCAACAGAACTGCGAAAATTTTGAGTTTTTCAAGCGTTTCTTACCTCCAAACTGCCATATCTCGCGAACGGATTGACCAATCCGCAAAATTTCTGTTGCATCTGAAAGTAGAAACTCCCCCGACTACAACACTATGCGTTCTTTTCCCCTAGGCCGTCCTAGTTATTCGTTTCGAGCATCAGAACTGCGAAAATTTTGAGTTTCTCAAGCGTTTCTTACTTCCAAACTGCCATATCTCGCGAACGGATTGACCAATCCGCAAAATTTCTGTTGCATCTGAAAGTAGAAACTCGCCCGATTACAACACTATGCGTACTTTTCCCGTAGGCCGTTCTAGTTATTCGTTTCGAGCATCAGAACTGCGAAAATTTTAAGTTTCTCAAGCGTTTCCTACCTCCAAACTGCCATAACTCGGGAACGGATTGACCAATCCGCAAAATTTCTGTTGCATCTGAAAGTAGAAACTCGCCCGATTACAACGGTGTGCGTACTTTTCCCCTAGCCAGTTCTAGTTATTCGTTACGAGCAACAGAACTGCGAAAATTTTAAGTTTTTCAAGCGTTGCTTACCTCCAAACTGCCATATCTCGCGAACGGATTGACCAATCCGCAAAATTTCTGTTGCATCAGAAAGTAGAAACTCGCCCGATTACAACGGTATGCGTACTTTTCCCCTAGCCCGTTCTAGTTATTCGTTTCGAGCAACAGAACTGCGAAAATTTTGAGTTCTTCAAGCGTTGCTTACCTCCAAACTGCCATATCTCGCGAACGGATTGACCAATCCGCAAAATTTCTGTTGCATCTGAAAGTAGAAACTCGCCCGATTACAACGGTGTGCGTACTTTTCCCCTAGGCCGTTCTAGTTATGCTTGTCGAGCATCAGAACTGCGAAAATTTTGAGTTTCTCGAGCGTTTCTTACCTCCAAACTGCCATATCTCGCGAACGGATTGACCAATCCGCAAAATTTCTGTTGCATCTGAAAGTAGAAACTCGCCCGATTACAACGGTATGCGTACTTTTCCCCTAGCCCGTTCTAGTTATTCGTTTCGGGCAACAGAACTGCGAAAATTTTGAGTTTTTCAAGCGTTGCTTACCCCCAAACTGCCATATCTCGCGAACGGATTGACCAATCCGCAAAATTTCTGTTGCATCTGAAAGTAGAAACTCGCCCGATTACAACGGTGTGCGTACTTTTCCCCTAGCCCGTTCTAGTTATTCGTTTCGAGCAACAGAACTGCGAAAATTTTGAGTTTTTCAAGCGTTGCTTACCTCCAAACTGCCATATCTCGCGAACGGATTGACCAATCCGCAAAATTTCTGTTGCATCAGAAAGTAGAAACTCGCCCGATTACAACGGTATGCGTACTTTTCCCCTAGCCCGTTCTAGTTATTCGTTTCGAGCAACAGAACTGCGAAAATTTTGAGTTTTTCAAGCGTTGCTTACCTCCAAACTGCCATATCTCGCGAACGGATTGACCAATCCGCAAAATTTCTGTTGCATCTGAAAGTAGAAACTCGCCCGATTACAACGGTGTTCGTACTTTTCCCCTAGGCCGTTCTAGTTATGCTTGTCGAGCATCAGAACTGCGAAAATTTTGAGTTTCTCGAGCGTTTCTTACCTCCAAACTGCCATATCTCGCGAACGGATTGACCAATCCGCAAAATTTCTGTTGCATCTGAAAGTAGAAACTCGCCCGATTACAACGGTGTGCGTACTTTTCCCCTAGGCCGTTCTAGTTATGCTTGTCGAGCATCAGAACTGCGAAAATTTTGAGTTTCTCAAGCGTTTCTTACCTCCAAACTGCCATAACTCGCGAACGGATTGACCAATCCGCAAAATTTCTGTTGCATCTGAAAGTAGAAACTCGCCCGATTACAACGGTATGCGTCCTTTTCCCCTAGCCCGTTCTAGTTATTCGTTTCGGGCAACAGAACTGCGAAAATTTTGAGTTTTTCAAGCGTTGCTTACCCCCAAACTGCCATATCTCGCGAACGGATTGACCAATCCGCAAAATTTCTGTTGCATCTGAAAGTAGAAACTCGCCCGATTACAAAGGTGTGCGTACTTTTCCCCTAGCCCGTTCTAGTTATTCGTTTCGAGCAACAGAACTGCGAAAATTTTGAGTTTTTCAAGCGTTGCTTACCTCCAAACTGCCATATCTCGCGAACGGATTGACCAATCCGCAAAATTTCTGTTGCATCAGAAAGTAGAAACTCGCCCGATTACAACGGTATGCGTACTTTTCCCCTAGCCCGTTCTAGTTATTCGTTTCGAGCAACAGAACTGCGAAAATTTTGAGTTTTTCAAGCGTTTCTTACCTCCAAACTGCCATATCTCGCGAACGGATTGACCAATCCGCAAAATTTCTGTTGCATCTGAAAGTAGAAACTCCCCCGACTACAACACTATGCGTACTTTTCCCCTAGGCCGTCCTAGTTATTCGTTTCGAGCATCAGAACTGCGAAAATTTTGAGTTTCTCAAGCGTTTCTTACTTCCAAACTGCCATATCTCGCGAACGGATTGACCAATCCGCAAAATTTCTGTTGCATCTGAAAGTAGAAACTCGCCCGATTACAACACTATGCGTACTTTTCCCGTAGGCCGTTCTAGTTATTCGTTTCGAGCATCAGAACTGCGAAAATTTTAAGTTTCTCAAGCGTTTCCTACCTCCAAACTGCCATAACTCGGGAACGGATTGACCAATCCGCAAAATTTCTGTTGCATCTGAAAGTAGAAACTCGCCCGATTACAACGGTGTGCGTACTTTTCCCCTAGCCAGTTCTAGTTATTCGTTACGAGCAACAGAACTGCGAAAATTTTAAGTTTTTCAAGCGTTGCTTACCTCCAAACTGCCATATCTCGCGAACGGATTGACCAATCCGCAAAATTTCTGTTGCATCAGAAAGTAGAAACTCGCCCGATTACAACGGTATGCGTACTTTTCCCCTAGCCCGTTCTAGTTATTCGTTTCGAGCAACAGAACTGCGAAAATTTTGAGTTCTTCAAGCGTTGCTTACCTCCAAACTGCCATATCTCGCGAACGGATTGACCAATCCGCAAAATTTCTGTTGCATCTGAAAGTAGAAACTCGCCCGATTACAACGGTGTGCGTACTTTTCCCCTAGGCCGTTCTAGTTATGCTTGTCGAGCATCAGAACTGCGAAAATTTTGAGTTTCTCGAGCGTTTCTTACCTCCAAACTGCCATATCTCGCGAACGGATTGACCAATCCGCAAAATTTCTGTTGCATCTGAAAGTAGAAACTCGCCCGATTACAACGGTATGCGTACTTTTCCCCTAGCCCGTTCTAGTTATTCGTTTCGGGCAACAGAACTGCGAAAATTTTGAGTTTTTCAAGCGTTGCTTACCCCCAAACTGCCATATCTCGCGAACGGATTGACCAATCCGCAAAATTTCTGTTGCATCTGAAAGTAGAAACTCGCCCGATTACAACGGTGTGCGTACTTTTCCCCTAGCCCGTTCTAGTTATTCGTTTCGAGCAACAGAACTGCGAAAATTTTGAGTTTTTCAAGCGTTGCTTACCTCAAAACTGCCATATCTCGCGAACGGATTGACCAATCCGCAAAATTTCTGTTGCATCAGAAAGTAGAAACTCGCCCGATTACAACGGTATGCGTACTTTTCCCCTAGCCCGTTCTAGTTATTCGTTTCGAGCAACAGAACTGCGAAAATTTTGAGTTTTTCAAGCGTTGCTTACCTCCAAACTGCCATATCTCGCGAACGGATTGACCAATCCGCAAAATTTCTGTTGCATCTGAAAGTAGAAACTCGCCCGATTACAACGGTGTTCGTACTTTTCCCCTAGGCCGTTCTAGTTATGCTTGTCGAGCATCAGAACTGCGAAAATTTTGAGTTTCTCGAGCGTTTCTTACCTCCAAACTGCCATATCTCGCGAACGGATTGACCAATCCGCAAAATTTCTGTTGCATCTGAAAGTAGAAACTCGCCCGATTACAACGGTGTGCGTACTTTTCCCCTAGGCCGTTCTAGTTATGCTTGTCGAGCATCAGAACTGCGAAAATTTTGAGTTTCTCAAGCGTTTCTTACCTCCAAACTGCCATAACTCGCGAACGGATTGACCAATCCGCAAAATTTCTGTTGCATCTGAAAGTAGAAACTCGCCCGATTACAACGGTATGCGTACTTTTCCCCTAGCCCGTTCTAGTTATTCGTTTCGGGCAACAGAACTGCGAAAATTTTGAGTTTTTCAAGCGTTGCTTACCCCCAAACTGCCATATCTCGCGAACGGATTGACCAATCCGCAAAATTTCTGTTGCATCTGAAAGTAGAAACTCGCCCGATTACAAAGGTGTGCGTACTTTTCCCCTAGCCCGTTCTAGTTATTCGTTTCGAGCAACAGAACTGCGAAAATTTTGAGTTTTTCAAGCGTTGCTTACCTCCAAACTGCCATATCTCGCGAACGGATTGACCAATCCGCAAAATTTCTGTTGCATCAGAAAGTAGAAACTCGCCCGATTACAACGGTATGCGTACTTTTCCCCTAGCCCGTTCTAGTTATTCGTTTCGAGCAACAGAACTGCGAAAATTTTGAGTTTTTCAAGCGTTGCTTACCTCCAAACTGCCATATCTCGCGAACGGATTGACCAATCCGCAAAGTTTCTGTTGCATCTGAAAGTAGAAACTCGCCCGATTACAGCGGTGTGCGTACTTTTCCCCTAGGCCGTTCTAGTTATGCTTGTCGAGCATCAGAACTGCGAAAATTTTGAGTTTCTCGAGCGTTTCTTACCTCCAAACTGCCATATCTCGCGAACGGATTGACCAATCCGCAAAATTTCTGTTGCATCTAAAAGTAGAAACTCGCCCGATTACAACACTATGCGTACTTTTCCCCTAGGCCGTTCTAGTTATTCGTTTCGAGCATCAGAACTGCGAAAATTTTGAGTTTCTCGAGCGTTTCTTACCTCCAAACTGCCATATCTCGCGAACGGATTGACCAATCCGCAAAATTTCTGTTGCATCTGAAAGTAGAAACTCCCCCGACTACAACACTATGCGTACTTTTCCCCTAGGCCGTCCTAGTTATTCGTTTCGAGCATCAGAACTGCGAAAATTTTGAGTTTCTCAAGCGTTTCTTACTTCCAAACTGCCATATCTCGCGAACGGATTGACCAATCCGCAAAATTTCTGTTGCATCTGAAAGTAGAAACTCGCCCGATTACAACACTGTGCGTACTTTTCCCGTAGGCCGTTCTAGTTATTCGTTTCGAGCATCAGAACTGCGAAAATTTTGAGTTTCTCAAGCGTTTCTTACCTCCAAACTGCCATAACTCGGGAACGGATTGACCAATCCGCAAAATTTCTGTTGTATCTGAAAGTAGAAACTCGCCCGATTACAACGGTATGCGTACTTCTCCCCTAGCCCGTTCTAGTTATTCGTTTCGAGCAACAGAACTGCGAAAATTTTGAGTTCTTCAAGCGTTGCTTACCTCCAAACTGCCATATCTCGCGAACGGATTGACCAATCCGCAAAATTTCTGTTGCATCTGAAAGTAGAAACTCGCCCGATTACAACGGTGTGCGTACTTTTCCCCTAGGCCGTTCTAGTTATGCTTGTCGAGCATCAGAACTGCGAAAATTTTGAGTTTCTCGAGCGTTTCTTACCTCCAAACTGCCATATCTCGCGAACGGATTGACCAATCCGCAAAATTTCTGTTGCATCTGAAAGTAGAAACTCGCCCGATTACAACACTATGCGTACTTTTCCCCTAGGCCGTTCTAGTTATGCTTGTCGAGCATCAGAACTGCGAAAATTTTGAGTTTCTCGAGCGTTTCTTACCTCCAAACTGCCATATCTCGCGAACGGATTGACCAATCCGCAAAATTTCTGTTGCATCTGAAAGTAGAAACTCGCCCGATTACAACGGTGTGCGTACTTTTCCCCTAGCCCGTTCTAGTTATTCGTTTCGAGCAACAGAACTGCGAAAATTTTGAGTTTTTCAAGCGTTGCTTACTTCCAAACTGCCATATCTCGCGAACGGATTGACCAATCCGCAAAATTTCTGTTGCATCAGAAAGTAGAAACTCGCCCGATTACAACGGTATGCGTACTTTTCCCCTAGCCCGTTCTAGTTATTCGTTTCGAGCAACAGAACTGCGAAAATTTTGAGTTTTTCAAGCTTTGCTTACCTCCAAACTGCCATATCTCGCGAACGGATTGACCAATCCGCAAAATTTCTGTTGCATCTGAAAGTAGAAACTCGCCCGATTACAACGGTGTGCGTACTTTTCCCCTAGGCCGTTCTAGTTATGCTTGTCGAGCATCAGATCTGCGAAAATTTTGAGTTTCTCGAGCGTTTCTTACCTCCAAACTGCCATATCTCGCGAACGGATTGACCAATCCGCAAAATTTCTGTTGCATCTGAAAGTAGAAACTCGCCCGATTACAACGGTATGCGTCCTTTTCCCCTAGCCCGTTCTAGTTATTCGTTTCGGGCAACAGAACTGCGAAAATTTTGAGTTTTTCAAGCGTTGCTTACCCCCAAACTGCCATATCTCGCGAACGGATTGACCAATCCGCAAAATTTCTGTTGCATCTGAAAGTAGAAACTCGCCCGATTACAAAGGTGTGCGTACTTTTCCCCTAGCCCGTTCTAGTTATTCGTTTCGAGCAACAGAACTGCGAAAATTTTGAGTTTTTCAAGCGTTGCTTACCTCCAAACTGCCATATCTCGCGAACGGATTGACCAATCCGCAAAATTTCTGTTGCATCAGAAAGTAGAAACTCGCCCGATTACAACGGTATGCGTACTTTTCCCCTAGGCCGTCCTAGTTATTCGTTTCGAGCATCAGAACTGCGAAAATTTTGAGTTTCTCAAGCGTTTCTTACTTCCAAACTGCCATATCTCGCGAACGGATTGACCAATCCGCAAAATTTCTGTTGCATCTGAAAGTAGAAACTCGCCCGATTACAACACTATGCGTACTTTTCCCGTAGGCCGTTCTAGTTATTCGTTTCGAGCATCAGAACTGCGAAAATTTTAAGTTTCTCAAGCGTTTCCTACCTCCAAACTGCCATAACTCGGGAACGGATTGACCAATCCGCAAAATTTCTGTTGCATCTGAAAGTAGAAACTCGCCCGATTACAACGGTGTGCGTACTTTTCCCCTAGCCAGTTCTAGTTATTCGTTACGAGCAACAGAACTGCGAAAATTTTAAGTTTTTCAAGCGTTGCTTACCTCCAAACTGCCATATCTCGCGAACGGATTGACCAATCCGCAAAATTTCTGTTGCATCAGAAAGTAGAAACTCGCCCGATTACAACGGTATGCGTACTTTTCCCCTAGCCCGTTCTAGTTATTCGTTTCGAGCAACAGAACTGCGAAAATTTTGAGTTCTTCAAGCGTTGCTTACCTCCAAACTGCCATATCTCGCGAACGGATTGACCAATCCGCAAAATTTCTGTTGCATCTGAAAGTAGAAACTCGCCCGATTACAACGGTGTGCGTACTTTTCCCCTAGGCCGTTCTAGTTATGCTTGTCGAGCATCAGAACTGCGAAAATTTTGAGTTTCTCGAGCGTTTCTTACCTCCAAACTGCCATATCTCGCGAACGGATTGACCAATCCGCAAAATTTCTGTTGCATCTGAAAGTAGAAACTCGCCCGATTACAACGGTATGCGTACTTTTCCCCTAGCCCGTTCTAGTTATTCGTTTCGGGCAACAGAACTGCGAAAATTTTGAGTTTTTCAAGCGTTGCTTACCCCCAAACTGCCATATCTCGCGAACGGATTGACCAATCCGCAAAATTTCTGTTGCATCTGAAAGTAGAAACTCGCCCGATTACAACGGTGTGCGTACTTTTCCCCTAGCCCGTTCTAGTTATTCGTTTCGAGCAACAGAACTGCGAAAATTTTGAGTTTTTCAAGCGTTGCTTACCTCAAAACTGCCATATCTCGCGAACGGATTGACCAATCCGCAAAATTTCTGTTGCATCAGAAAGTAGAAACTCGCCCGATTACAACGGTATGCGTACTTTTCCCCTAGCCCGTTCTAGTTATTCGTTTCGAGCAACAGAACTGCGAAAATTTTGAGTTTTTCAAGCGTTGCTTACCTCCAAACTGCCATATCTCGCGAACGGATTGACCAATCCGCAAAATTTCTGTTGCATCTGAAAGTAGAAACTCGCCCGATTACAACGGTGTTCGTACTTTTCCCCTAGGCCGTTCTAGTTATGCTTGTCGAGCATCAGAACTGCGAAAATTTTGAGTTTCTCGAGCGTTTCTTACCTCCAAACTGCCATATCTCGCGAACGGATTGACCAATCCGCAAAATTTCTGTTGCATCTGAAAGTAGAAACTCGCCCGATTACAACGGTGTGCGTACTTTTCCCCTAGGCCGTTCTAGTTATGCTTGTCGAGCATCAGAACTGCGAAAATTTTGAGTTTCTCAAGCGTTTCTTACCTCCAAACTGCCATAACTCGCGAACGGATTGACCAATCCGCAAAATTTCTGTTGCATCTGAAAGTAGAAACTCGCCCGATTACAACGGTATGCGTACTTTTCCCCTAGCCCGTTCTAGTTATTCGTTTCGGGCAACAGAACTGCGAAAATTTTGAGTTTTTCAAGCGTTGCTTACCCCCAAACTGCCATATCTCGCGAACGGATTGACCAATCCGCAAAATTTCTGTTGCATCTGAAAGTAGAAACTCGCCCGATTACAAAGGTGTGCGTACTTTTCCCCTAGCCCGTTCTAGTTATTCGTTTCGAGCAACAGAACTGCGAAAATTTTGAGTTTTTCAAGCGTTGCTTACCTCCAAACTGCCATATCTCGCGAACGGATTGACCAATCCGCAAAATTTCTGTTGCATCAGAAAGTAGAAACTCGCCCGATTACAACGGTATGCGTACTTTTCCCCTAGCCCGTTCTAGTTATTCGTTTCGAGCAACAGAACTGCGAAAATTTTGAGTTTTTCAAGCGTTGCTTACCTCCAAACTGCCATATCTCGCGAACGGATTGACCAATCCGCAAAATTTCTGTTGCATCTGAAAGTAGAAACTCGCCCGATTACAGCGGTGTGCGTACTTTTCCCCTAGGCCGTTCTAGTTATGCTTGTCGAGCATCAGAACTGCGAAAATTTTGAGTTTCTCGAGCGTTTCTTACCTCCAAACTGCCATATCTCGCGAACGGATTGACCAATCCGCAAAATTTCTGTTGCATCTGAAAGTAGAAACTCGCCCGATTACAACACTATGCGTACTTTTCCCCTAGGCCGTTCTAGTTATTCGTTTCGAGCATCAGAACTGCGAAAATTTTGAGTTTCTCGAGCGTTTCTTACCTCCAAACTGCCATATCTCGCGAACGGATTGACCAATCCGCAAAATTTCTGTTGCATCTGAAAGTAGAAACTCCCCCGACTACAACACTATGCGTACTTTTCCCCTAGGCCGTCCTAGTTATTCGTTTCGAGCATCAGAACTGCGAAAATTTTGAGTTTCTCAAGCGTTTCTTACTTCCAAACTGCCATATCTCGCGAACGGATTGACCAATCCGCAAAATTTCTGTTGCATCTGAAAGTAGAAACTCGCCCGATTACAACACTATGCGTACTTTTCCCGTAGGCCGTTCTAGTTGTTCGTTTCGAGCATCAGAACTGCGAAAATTTTGAGTTTCTCAAGCGTTTCTTACCTCCAAACTGCCATAACTCGGGAACGGATTGACCAATCCGCAAAATTTCTGTTGTATCTGAAAGTAGAAACTCGCCCGATTACAACGGTATGCGTACTTCTGCCCTAGCCCGTTCTAGTTATTCGTTTCGAGCAACAGAACTGCGAAAATTTTGAGTTCTTCAAGCGTTGCTTACCTCCAAACTGCCATATCTCGCGAACGGATTGACCAATCCGCAAAATTTCTGTTGCATCTGAAAGTAGAAACTCGCCCGATTACAACGGTGTGCGTACTTTTCCCCTAGGCCGTTCTAGTTATGCTTGTCGAGCATCAGAACTGCGAAAATTTTGAGTTTCTCGAGCGTTTCTTACCTCCAAACTGCCATATCTCGCGAACGGATTGACCAATCCGCAAAATTTCTGTTGCATCTGAAAGTAGAAACTCGCCCGATTACAACACTATGCGTACTTTTCCCCTAGGCCGTTCTAGTTATGCTTGTCGAGCATCAGAACTGCGAAAATTTTGAGTTTCTCGAGCGTTTCTTACCTCCAAACTGCCATATCTCGCGAACGGATTGACCAATCCGCAAAATTTCTGTTGCATCTGAAAGTAGAAACTCGCCCGATTACAACGGTGTGCGTACTTTTCCCCTAGCCCGTTCTAGTTATTCGTTTCGAGCAACAGAACTGCGAAAATTTTGAGTTTTTCAAGCGTTGCTTACTTCCAAACTGCCATATCTCGCGAACGGATTGACCAATCCGCAAAATTTCTGTTGCATCAGAAAGTAGAATCTCGCCCGATTACAACGGTATGCGTACTTTTCCCCTAGCCCGTTCTAGTTATTCGTTTCGAGCAACAGAACTGCGAAAATTTTGAGTTTTTCAAGCTTTCCTTACCTCCAAACTGCCATATCTCGCGAACGGATTGACCAATCCGCAAAATTTCTGTTGCATCTGAAAGTAGAAACTCGCCCGATTACAACGGTGTGCGTACTTTTCCCCTAGGCCGTTCTAGTTATGCTTGTCGAGCATCAGATCTGCGAAAATTTTGAGTTTCTCGAGCGTTTCTTACCTCCAAACTGCCATATCTCGCGAACGGATTGACCAATCCGCAAAATTTCTGTTGCATCTGAAAGTAGAAACTCGCCCGATTACAACACTATGCGTACTTTTCCCCTAGGCCGTTCTAGTTATGCTTGTCGAGCATCAGAACTGCGAAAATTTTGAGTTTCTCGAGCGTTTCTTACCTCCAAACTGCCATATCTCGCGAACGGATTGACCAATCCGCAAAATTTCTGTTGCATCTGAAAGTAGAAACTCCCCCGACTACAACACTATGCGTACTTTTCCCCTAGCCCGTTCTAGTTATTCGTTTCGAGCAACAGAACTGCGAAAATTTTGAGTTTTTCAAGCGTTGCTTACTTCCAAACTGCCATATCTCGCGAACGGATTGACCAATCCGCAAAATTTCTGTTGCATCAGAAAGTAGAATCTCGCCCGATTACAACGGTATGCGTACTTTTCCCCTAGCCCGTTCTAGTTATTCGTTTCGAGCAACAGAACTGCGAAAATTTTGAGTTTTTCAAGCTTTCCTTACCTCCAAACTGCCATATCTCGCGAACGGATTGACCAATCCGCAAAATTTCTGTTGCATCTGAAAGTAGAAACTCGCCCGATTACAACGGTGTGCGTACTTTTCCCCTAGGCCGTTCTAGTTATGCTTGTCGAGCATCAGATCTGCGAAAATTTTGAGTTTCTCGAGCGTTTCTTACCTCCAAACTGCCATATCTCGCGAACGGATTGACCAATCCGCAAAATTTCTGTTGCATCTGAAAGTAGAAACTCGCCCGATTACAACACTATGCGTACTTTTCCCCTAGGCCGTTCTAGTTATGCTTGTCGAGCATCAGAACTGCGAAAATTTTGAGTTTCTCGAGCGTTTCTTACCTCCAAACTGCCATATCTCGCGAACGGATTGACCAATCCGCAAAATTTCTGTTGCATCTGAAAGTAGAAACTCCCCCGACTACAACACTATGCGTACTTTTCCCCTAGCCCGTTCTAGTTATTCGTTTCGAGCAACAGAACTGCGAAAATTTTGAGTTTTTCAAGCGTTGCTTACTTCCAAACTGCCATATCTCGCGAACGGATTGACCAATCCGCAAAATTTCTGTTGCATCAGAAAGTAGAAACTCGCCCGATTACAACGGTATGCGTACTTTTCCCCTAGCCCGTTCTAGTTATTCGTTTCGAGCAACAGAACTGCGAAAATTTTGAGTTTTTCAAGCTTTGCTTACCTCCAAACTGCCATATCTCGCGAACGGATTGACCAATCCGCAAAATTTCTGTTGCATCTGAAAGTAGAAACTCGCCCAATTACAACGGTGTGCGTACTTTTCCCCTAGGCCGTTCTAGTTATGCTTGTCGAGCATCAGATCTGCGAAAATTTTGAGTTTCTCGAGCGTTTCTTACCTCCAAACTGCCATATCTCGCGAACGGATTGACCAATCCGCAAAATTTCTGTTGCATCTGAAAGTAGAAACTCGCCCGATTACAACACTATGCGTACTTTTCCCCTAGGCCGTTCTAGTTATGCTTGTCGAGCATCAGAACTGCGAAAATTTTGAGTTTCTCGAGCGTTTCTTACCTCCAAACTGCCATATCTCGCGAACGGATTGACCAATCCGCAAAATTTCTGTTGCATCTGAAAGTAGAAACTCCCCCGACTACAACACTATGCGTACTTTTCCCCTAGGCCGTCCTAGTTATTCGTTTCGAGCATCAGAACTGCGAAAATTTTGAGTTTTTCAAGCGTTGCTTACCTCCAAACTGCCATATCTCGCGAACGGATTGACCAATCCGCAAAATTTCTGTTGCATCTGAAAGTAGAAACTCGCCCGATAACAACGGTGTGCGTACTTTTCCCCTAGCCCGTTCTAGTTATTCGTTTCGAGCATCAGAACTGCGAAAATTTTGAGTTTCTCAAGCGTTTCTTACCTCCAAACTGCCATAACTCGGGAACGGATTGACCAATCCGCAAAATTTCTGTTGTATCTGAAAGTAGAAACTCGCCCGATTACAACGGTATGCGTACTTCTCCCCTAGCCCGTTCTAGTTATTCGTTTCGAGCAACAGAACTGCGAAAATTTTGAGTTCTTCAAGCGTTGCTTACCTCCAAACTGCCATATCTCGCGAACGGATTGACCAATCCGCAAAATTTCTGTTGCATCTGAAAGTAGAAACTCGCCCGATTACAACGGTGTGCGTACTTTTCCCCTAGGCCGTTCTAGTTATGCTTGTCGAGCATCAGAACTGCGAAAATTTTGAGTTTCTCGAGCGTTTCTTACCTCCAAACTGCCATATCTCGCGAACGGATTGACCAATCCGCAAAATTTCTGTTGCATCTGAAAGTAGAAACTCGCCCGATTACAACACTATGCGTACTTTTCCCCTAGGCCGTTCTAGTTATGCTTGTCGAGCATCAGAACTGCGAAAATTTTGAGTTTCTCGAGCGTTTCTTACCTCCAAACTGCCATATCTCGCGAACGGATTGACCAATCCGCAAAATTTCTGTTGCATCTGAAAGTAGAAACTCGCTCGATTACAACGGTGTGCGTACTTTTCCCCTAGCCCGTTCTAGTTATTCGTTTCGAGCAACAGAACTGCGAAAATTTTGAGTTTTTCAAGCGTTGCTTACTTCCAAACTGCCATATCTCGCGAACGGATTGACCAATCCGCAAAATTTCTGTTGCATCAGAAAGTAGAAACTCGCCCGATTACAACGGTATGCGTACTTTTCCCCTAGCCCGTTCTAGTTATTCGTTTCGAGCAACAGAACTGCGAAAATTTTGAGTTTTTCAAGCTTTCCTTACCTCCAAACTGCCATATCTCGCGAACGGATTGACCAATCCGCAAAATTTCTGTTGCATCTGAAAGTAGAAACTCGCCCGATTACAACGGTGTGCGTACTTTTCCCCTAGGCCGTTCTAGTTATGCTTGTCGAGCATCAGATCTGCGAAAATTTTGAGTTTCTCGAGCGTTTCTTACCTCCAAACTGCCATATCTCGCGAACGGATTGACCAATCCGCAAAATTTCTGTTGCATCTGAAAGTAGAAACTCGCCCGATTACAACACTATGCGTACTTTTCCCCTAGGCCGTTCTAGTTATGCTTGTCGAGCATCAGAACTGCGAAAATTTTGAGTTTCTCGAGCGTTTCTTACCTCCAAACTGCCATATCTCGCGAACGGATTGACCAATCCGCAAAATTTCTGTTGCATCTGAAAGTAGAAACTCCCCCGACTACAACACTATGCGTACTTTTCCCCTAGCCCGTTCTAGTTATTCGTTTCGAGCAACAGAACTGCGAAAATTTTGAGTTTTTCAAGCGTTGCTTACTTCCAAACTGCCATATCTCGCGAACGGATTGACCAATCCGCAAAATTTCTGTTGCATCAGAAAGTAGAAACTCGCCCGATTACAACGGTATGCGTACTTTTCCCCTAGCCCGTTCTAGTTATTCGTTTCGAGCAACAGAACTGCGAAAATTTTGAGTTTTTCAAGCTTTGCTTACCTCCAAACTGCCATATCTCGCGAACGGATTGACCAATCCGCAAAATTTCTGTTGCATCTGAAAGTAGAAACTCGCCCGATTACAACGGTGTGCGTACTTTTCCCCTAGGCCGTTCTAGTTATGCTTGTCGAGCATCAGATCTGCGAAAATTTTGAGTTTCTCGAGCGTTTCTTACCTCCAAACTGCCATATCTCGCGAACGGATTGACCAATCCGCAAAATTTCTGTTGCATCTGAAAGTAGAAACTCGCCCGATTACAACACTATGCGTACTTTTCCCCTAGGCCGTTCTAGTTATGCTTGTCGAGCATCAGAACTGCGAAAATTTTGAGTTTCTCGAGCGTTTCTTACCTCCAAACTGCCATATCTCGCGAACGGATTGACCAATCCGCAAAATTTCTGTTGCATCTGAAAGTAGAAACTCCCCCGACTACAACACTATGCGTACTTTTCCCCTAGGCCGTCCTAGTTATTCGTTTCGAGCATCAGAACTGCGAAAATTTTGAGTTTTTCAAGCGTTGCTTACCTCCAAACTGCCATATCTCGCGAACGGATTGACCAATCCGCAAAATTTCTGTTGCATCTGAAAGTAGAAACTCGCCCGATAACAACGGTGTGCGTACTTTTCCCCTAGCCCGTTCTAGTTATTCGTTTCGAGCAACAGAACTGCGAAAATTTTGAGTTTTTCAAGCGTTGCTTACCTCCAAACTGCCATATCTCGCGAACGGATTGATCAATCCGCAAAATTTCTGTTGCATCAGAAAGTAGAAACTCGCCCGATTACAACGGTATGCGTACTTTTCCCCTAGCCCGTTCTAGTTATTCGTTTCGAGCAACAAAACTGCGAAAATTTTGAGTTTTTCAAGCTTTGCTTACCTCCAAACTGCCATATCTCGCGAACGGATTGACCAATCCGCAAAATTTCTGTTGCATCTGAAAGTAGAAACTCGCCCGATTACAACGGTGTGCGTACTTTTCCCCTAGGCCGTTCTAGTTATGCTTGTCGAGCATCAGAACTGCGAAAATTTTGAGTTTCTCGAGCGTTTCTTACCTCCAAACTGCTATATCTCGCGAACGGATTGACCAATCCGCAAAATTTCTGTTGCATCTGAAAGTAGAAACTCGCCCGATTACAACACTATGCGTACTTTTCCCCTAGGCCGTTCTAGTTATTCGTTTCGAGCATCAGAACTGCGAAAATTTTGAGTTTCTCAAGCGTTTCTTACTTCCAAACTGCCATATCTCGCGAACGGATTGACCATTCCGCAAAATTTCTGTTGCATCTGAAAGTAGAAACTCGCCGATTACAACGGTATGCGTACTTTTCCCCTAGCCCGTTCTAGTTATTCGTTTCGGGCAACAGAACTGCGAAAATTTTGAGTTTTTCAAGCGTTGCTTACCTCCAAACTGCCATATCTCGCGAACGGATTGACCAATCCGCAAAATTTCTGTTGCATCTGAAAGTAGAAACTCGCCCGATTACAACGGTGTGCGTACTTTTCCCCTAGGCCGTTCTAGTTATGCTTGTCGAGCATCAGATCTGCGAAAATTTTGAGTTTCTCGAGCGTTTCTTACCTCCAAACTGCCATATCTCGCGAACGGATTGACCAATCCGCAAAATTTCTGTTGCATCTGAACGTAGAAACTCGCCAGATTACAACACTATGCGTACTTTTCCCCTAGGCCGTTCTAGTTATGCTTGTCGAGCATCAGAACTGCGAAAATTTTGAGTTTCTCGAGCGTTTCTTACCTCCAAACTGCCATATCTCGCGAACGGATTGACCAATCCGCAAAATTTCTGTTGCATCTGAAAGTAAAAACTCGCCCGATTACAACACTATGCGTACTTTTCCCCTAGGCCGTTCTAGTTATTCGTTTCGAGCATCAGAACTGCGAAAATTTTGAGTTTCTCGAGCGTTTCTTACCTCCAAACTGTCATACCTCGCGAACGGATTGACCAATCCGCAAAATTTCTGTTGCATCTGAAAATAGAAATTCGCCCGATTACAACTGTATGCGTACTTTTCCCCTAGCCCGTTCTAGTTATTCGTTTCGACCAACAGAACTGCGAAAATTTTGAGTTTCTCAAGCGTTGCGTACCTCCAAACTGCCATATCTCGCGAACGGATTGACCAATCCGCAAAATTTCTGTTGCATCTGAAAGTAGAAACTCGCCCGATGACAACACTGTGCGTACTTTTCCCCTAGGCCGTTCTAGTTATGCTTGTCGAGCATCAGAACTGCGAAAATTTTGAGTTTCTCAAGCGTTTCTTACATCCAAACTGCCATATCTCGCGAACGGATTTACCAATCCGCAAAATTTCTGTTGCATCTGAAAGTAGAAACTCGCCCGATTACAACGGTATGCGTACTTTTCCCCTAGCCCGTTCTAGTTATTCGTTTCGAGCAACAGAACTGCGAAAATTTTGAGTTTCTCAAGCGTTTCTTACTTCCAAACTGCCATATCTCGCGAACGGATTGACCAATCCGCACAATTTCTGTTGCATCTGAAAGTAGAAACTCGCCCGATTATAACACTATTCGTACTTTTCCCCTAGGCCGTTCAATTATTCGTTTCGAGCATCAGAACTGCGAAAATTTTGAGTTTCTCAAGCGTTTCTTACCTCCAAACTGCCATATCTCGCGAACGGATTGACCAATCCGCAAAATTTCTGTTGCATCTGAAAGTAGAAACTCGCCCGATTACAACGGTATGCGTACTTTTCCCCTAGCCCGTTCTAGTTATTCGTTTCGAGCATCAGAACTGCGAAAATTTTGAGTTTCTCAAGCGTTTCTTACATCCAAACTGCCATATCTCGCGAACGGATTTACCAATCCGCAAAATTTCTGTTGCATCTGAAAGTAGAAACTCGCCCGATTATAACACTATTCGTACTTTTCCCCTAGCCCGTTCTAGTTATTCGTTTCGAGCAACAGAACTGCGAAAATTTTGAGTTTCTCAAGCGTTTCTTACTTCCAAACTGCCATATCTCGCGAACGGATTGACCAATCCGCACAATTTCTGTTGCATCTGAAAGTAGAAACTCGCCCGATTATAACACTATTCGTACTTTTCCCCTAGGCCGTTCTAGTTATTCGTTTCGAGCATCAGAACTGCGAAAATTTTGAGTTTCTCAAGCGTTTCTTACCTCCAAACTGCCATATCTCGCGAACGGATTGACCAATCCGCAAAATTTCTGTTGCATCTGAAAGTAGAAACTCGCCCGATTACAACGGTATGCGTACTTTTCCCCTAGCCCGTTCTAGTTATTCGTTTCGAGCAACAGAACTGCGAAAATTTTGAGTTTCTCAAGCGTTTCTTACTTCCAAACTGCCATATCTCGCGAACGGATTGACCAATCCGCACAATTTCTGTTGCATCTGAAAGTAGAAACTCGCCCGATTATAACACTATTCGTACTTTTCCCCTAGGCCGTTCTAGTTATTCGTTTCGAGCATCAGAACTGCGAAAATTTTGAGTTTCTCAAGCGTTTCTTACCTCCAAACTGCCATATCTCGCGAACGGATTGACCAATCCGCAAAATTTCTGTTGCATCTGAAAGTAGAAACTCGCCCGATTACAACGGTATGCGTACTTTTCCCCTAGCCCGTTCTAGTTATTCGTTTCGAGCAACAGAACTGCGAGAATTTTGAGTTTCTCAAGCGTTTCTTACTTCCAAACTGCCATATCTCGCGAACGGATTGACCAATCCGCACAATTTCTGTTGCATCTGAAAGTAGAAACTCGCCCGATTATAACACTATTCGTACTTTTCCCCTAGGCCGTTCTAGTTATTCGTTTCGAGCATCAGAACTGCGAAAATTTTGAGTTTCTCAAGCGTTTCTTACCTCCAAACTGCCATATCTCGCGAACGGATTGACCAATCCGCAAAATTTCTGTTGCATCTGAAAGTAGAAACTCGCCCGATTACAACACTGTGCGTACTTTTCCCCTAGGCCGTTCTAGTTATTCGTTTCGAGCATCAGAACTGCGAAAATTTTGAGTTTTTCAAGCGTTGCTTACCTCCAAACTGCCGTATCTCGCGAACGGATTGACCAATCCGCAAAATTTCTGTTGCATCTGAAAGTAGAAACTCGCCCGATTACAACGGTATGCGCACTTTTCCCCTAGCCCGTTCTATTTATTCGTTTCGAGCAACAGAACTGCGAAAATTTTGAGTTTTTCAAGCGTTGCCTACCTCCAAACTGCCATATCTCGCGAACGGATTGACCAATCCGCAAAATTTCTGTTGCATCTGAAAGTAGAAACTCGCCCGATTACAACACTGTACGTACTTTTCCCCTAGGCCGTTCTAGTTATTCGTTTCGAGCATCAGAACTGCGAAAATTTTGAGTTTCTCAAGCGTTTCTTACTTCCAAACTGCCATATCTCGCGAACGGATTGACCAACCCGCAAAATTTCTGTTGCATCTGAAAGTAGAAACTCGCCCGATTACAACACTATGCGTACTTTTCCCCTAGGCCGTTCTAGTTATTCGTTTCGAGCATCAGAACTGCGAAAATTTTGAGTTTCTCAAGCGTTTCTTACCTCCAAACTGCCATAACTCGCGAACGGATTGAACAATCCGCAAAATTTCTGTTGCATCTGAAAGTAGAAACTCGCCCGATTACAACGGTATGCGTACTTTTCCCGTAGGCCGTTCTAGTTATTCGTTTCGAGCATCAGAACCGCGAAAATTTTGAGTTTCTCAAGCGTTTCTTACCTCCATACTGCCATATCTCGCGAACGGATTGACCAATCCGCAAAATTTCTGTTGCATCTGAAAGTAGAAACTCGCCCGATTACATCGGTGTGCGTACTTTTCCCCTAGGCCGTTCTAGTTATGCTTGTCGAGCATCAGAACTGCGAAAATTTTGAGTTTCTCGAGCGTTTCTTACCTCCAAACTGCCATATCTCGCGAACGGATTGACCAATCCGCAAAATTTCTGTTGCATCTGAAAGTAGAAACTCGCCCGATTACAACACTGTGCGTACTTTTCCCCTAGGCCGTTCTAGTTATTCGTTTCGAGCATCAGAACTGCGAAAATTTTGAGTTTCTCAAGCGTTTCTTACTTCCAAACTGCCATATCTCGCGAACGGATTGACCATTCCGCAAAATTTCTGTTGCATCTGAAAGTAGAAACTCGCCGATTACAACGGTATGCGTACTTTTCCCCTAGCCCGTTCTAGTTATTCGTTTCGGGCAACAGAACTGCGAAAATTTTGAGTTTTTCAATCGTTGCTTACCTCCAAACTGCCATATCTCGCGAACGGATAGACCAATCCGCAAAATTTCTGTTGCATCTGAAAGTAGAAACTCGCCCGATTACAACGGTGTGCGTACTTTTCCCCTAGGCCGTTCTAGTTATGCTTGTCGAGCATCAGATCTGCGAAAATTTTGAGTTTCTCGAGCGTTTCTTACCTCCAAACTGCCATATCTCGCGAACGGATTGACCAATCCGCAAAATTTCTGTTGCATCTGAAAGTAGAAACTCGCCCGATTACAACACTATGCATACTTTTCCCCTAGGCCGTTCTAGTTATTCGTTTCGAGCAACAGAACTGCGAAAATTTTGAGTTTTTCAAGCGTTGCTTACCTCCAAACTGCCGTATCTCGCGAACGGATTGACCAATCCGCAAAATTTCTGTTGCATCTGAAAGTAGAAACTCGCCCGATTACAACGGTGTGAGTACTTTTCCCCTAGCCCGTTCTATTTATTCGTTTCGAGCAACAGAACTGCGAAAATTTTGAGTTTTTCAAGCGTTGCCTACCTCCAAACTGCCATATCTCGCGAACGGATTGACCAATCCGCAAAATTTCTGTTGCATCTGAAAGTAGAAACTCGCCCGATTACAACACTGTGCGTACTTTTCCCCTAGGCCGTTCTAGTTATTCGTTTCGAGCATCAGAACTGCGAAAATTTTGAGTTTCTCAAGCGTTTCTTACTTCCAAACTGCCATATCTCGCGAACGGATTGACCAACCCGCAAAATTTCTGTTGCATCTGAAAGTAGAAACTCGCCCGATTACAACACTATGCGTACTTTTCCCCTAGGCCGTTCTAGTTATTCGTTTCGAGCATCAGAACTGCGAAAATTTTGAGTTTCTCAAGCGTTTCTTACCTCCAAACTGCCATAACTCGCGAACGGATTGACCAATCCGCAAAATTTCTGTTGCATCTGAAAGTAGAAACTCGCCCGATTACAAAACTATGCACACTTTTCCCCTAGGCCGTTCTAGTTATGCTTGTCGAGCATCAGAACTGCGAAAATTTTGAGTTTCTCGAGCGTTTCTTACCTCCAAACTGCCATATCTCGCGAACGGATTGACCAATCCGCAAAATTTCTGTTGCATCTGAAAGTAGAAACTCGCCCGATTACAACGGTATGCGTACTTTTCCCCTAGCCCGTTCTAGTTATTCGTTTCGAGCAACAGAACTGCGAAAATTTTGAGTTTCTCAAGCGTTTCTTACTTCCAAACTGCCATATCTCGCGAACGGATTGACCAATCCGCACAATTTCTGTTGCATCTGAAAGTAGAAACTCGCCCGATTATAACACTATTCGTACTTTTCCCCTAGGCCGTTCTAGTTATTCGTTTCGAGCATCAGAACTGCGAAAATTTTGAGTTTCTCAAGCGTTTCTTACCTCCAAACTGCCATATCTCGCGAACGGATTGACCAATCCGCAAAATTTCTGTTGCATCTGAAAGTAGAAACTCGCCCGATTACAACGGTATGCGTACTTTTCCCCTAGCCCGTTCTAGTTATTCGTTTCGAGCAACAGAACTGCGAGAATTTTGAGTTTCTCAAGCGTTTCTTACTTCCAAACTGCCATATCTCGCGAACGGATTGACCAATCCGCACAATTTCTGTTGCATCTGAAAGTAGAAACTCGCCCGATTATAACACTATTCGTACTTTTCCCCTAGGCCGTTCTAGTTATTCGTTTCGAGCATCAGAACTGCGAAAATTTTGAGTTTCTCAAGCGTTTCTTACCTCCAAACTGCCATATCTCGCGAACGGATTGACCAATCCGCAAAATTTCTGTTGCATCTGAAAGTAGAAACTCGCCCGATTACAACACTGTGCGTACTTTTCCCCTAGGCCGTTCTAGTTATTCGTTTCGAGCAACAGAACTGCGAAAATTTTGAGTTTTTCAAGCGTTGCTTACCTCCAAACTGCCGTATCTCGCGAACGGATTGACCAATCCGCAAAATTTCTGTTGCATCTGAAAGTAGAAACTCGCCCGATTACAACGGTATGCGCACTTTTCCCCTAGCCCGTTCTATTTATTCGTTTCGAGCAACAGAACTGCGAAAATTTTGAGTTTTTCAAGCGTTGCCTACCTCCAAACTGCCATATCTCGCGAACGGATTGACCAATCCGCAAAATTTCTGTTGCATCTGAAAGTAGAAACTCGCCCGATTACAACACTGTACGTACTTTTCCCCTAGGCCGTTCTAGTTATTCGTTTCGAGCATCAGAACTGCGAAAATTTTGAGTTTCTCAAGCGTTTCTTACTTCCAAACTGCCATATCTCGCGAACGGATTGACCAACCCGCAAAATTTCTGTTGCATCTGAAAGTAGAAACTCGCCCGATTACAACACTATGCGTACTTTTCCCCTAGGCCGTTCTAGTTATTCGTTTCGAGCATCAGAACTGCGAAAATTTTGAGTTTCTCAAGCGTTTCTTACCTCCAAACTGCCATAACTCGCGAACGGATTGAACAATCCGCAAAATTTCTGTTGCATCTGAAAGTAGAAACTCGCCCGATTACAACGGTATGCGTACTTTTCCCGTAGGCCGTTCTAGTTATTCGTTTCGAGCATCAGAACCGCGAAAATTTTGAGTTTCTCAAGCGTTTCTTACCTCCATACTGCCATATCTCGCGAACGGATTGACCAATCCGCAAAATTTCTGTTGCATCTGAAAGTAGAAACTCGCCCGATTACATCGGTGTGCGTACTTTTCCCCTAGGCCGTTCTAGTTATGCTTGTCGAGCATCAGAACTGCGAAAATTTTGAGTTTCTCGAGCGTTTCTTACCTCCAAACTGCCATATCTCGCGAACGGATTGACCAATCCGCAAAATTTCTGTTGCATCTGAAAGTAGAAACTCGCCCGATTACAACACTGTGCGTACTTTTCCCCTAGGCCGTTCTAGTTATTCGTTTCGAGCATCAGAACTGCGAAAATTTTGAGTTTCTCAAGCGTTTCTTACTTCCAAACTGCCATATCTCGCGAACGGATTGACCATTCCGCAAAATTTCTGTTGCATCTGAAAGTAGAAACTCGCCGATTACAACGGTATGCGTACTTTTCCCCTAGCCCGTTCTAGTTATTCGTTTCGGGCAACAGAACTGCGAAAATTTTGAGTTTTTCAATCGTTGCTTACCTCCAAACTGCCATATCTCGCGAACGGATAGACCAATCCGCAAAATTTCTGTTGCATCTGAAAGTAGAAACTCGCCCGATTACAACGGTGTGCGTACTTTTCCCCTAGGCCGTTCTAGTTATGCTTGTCGAGCATCAGATCTGCGAAAATTTTGAGTTTCTCGAGCGTTTCTTACCTCCAAACTGCCATATCTCGCGAACGGATTGACCAATCCGCAAAATTTCTGTTGCATCTGAAAGTAGAAACTCGCCCGATTACAACACTATGCATACTTTTCCCCTAGGCCGTTCTAGTTATTCGTTTCGAGCAACAGAACTGCGAAAATTTTGAGTTTTTCAAGCGTTGCTTACCTCCAAACTGCCGTATCTCGCGAACGGATTGACCAATCCGCAAAATTTCTGTTGCATCTGAAAGTAGAAACTCGCCCGATTACAACGGTGTGAGTACTTTTCCCCTAGCCCGTTCTATTTATTCGTTTCGAGCAACAGAACTGCGAAAATTTTGAGTTTTTCAAGCGTTGCCTACCTCCAAACTGCCATATCTCGCGAACGGATTGACCAATCCGCAAAATTTCTGTTGCATCTGAAAGTAGAAACTCGCCCGATTACAACACTGTGCGTACTTTTCCCCTAGGCCGTTCTAGTTATTCGTTTCGAGCATCAGAACTGCGAAAATTTTGAGTTTCTCAAGCGTTTCTTACTTCCAAACTGCCATATCTCGCGAACGGATTGACCAACCCGCAAAATTTCTGTTGCATCTGAAAGTAGAAACTCGCCCGATTACAACACTATGCGTACTTTTCCCCTAGGCCGTTCTAGTTATTCGTTTCGAGCATCAGAACTGCGAAAATTTTGAGTTTCTCAAGCGTTTCTTACCTCCAAACTGCCATAACTCGCGAACGGATTGACCAATCCGCAAAATTTCTGTTGCATCTGAAAGTAGAAACTCGCCCGATTACAAAACTATGCACACTTTTCCCCTAGGCCGTTCTAGTTATGCTTGTCGAGCATCAGAACTGCGAAAATTTTGAGTTTCTCGAGCGTTTCTTACCTCCAAACTGCCATATCTCGCGAACGGATTGACCAATCCGCAAAATTTCTGTTGCATCTGAAAGTAGAAACTCGCCCGATTACAACACTATGCGTACTTTTCCCCTAGGCCGTTCTAGTTATTCGTTTCGAGCATCAGAACTGCGAAAATTTTGAGTTTCTCAAGCGTTTCTTACTTCCAAAGTGCCATATCTCGCGAACGGATTGACCATTCCGCAAAATTTCTGTTGCATCTGAAAGTAGAAACTCGCCGATTACAACGGTATGCGTACTTTTCCCCTAGCCCGTTCTAGTTATTCGTTTCGGGCAACAGAACTGCGAAAATTTTGAGTTTTTCAAGCGTTGCTTATCTCCAAACTGCCATATCTCGCGAACGGATTGACCAATCCGCAAAATTTCTGTTGCATCTGAAAGTAGAAACTCGCCCGATTACAACACTATGCGTACTTTTCCCCTAGGCCGTTCTAGTTATGCTTGTCGAGCATCAGAACTGCGAAAATTTTGAGTTTCTCGAGCGTTTCTTACCTCCAAACTGCCATATCTCGCGAACGGATTGACCAATCCGCAAAATTTCTGTTGCATCTGAAAGTAAAAACACGACCGATTACAACACTATGCGTACTTTTCCCCTAGGCCGTTCTAGTTATTCGTTTCGAGCATCAGAACTGCGAAAATTTTGAGTTTCTCGAGCGTTTCTTACCTCCAAACTGTCATATCTCGCGAACGGATTGACCAATCCGCAAAATTTCTGTTGCATCTGAAAATAGAAATTCGCCCGATTTCAACTGTATGCGTACTTTTCCCCTAGCCCGTTCTAGTTATTCGTTTCGACCAACAGAACTGCGAAAATTTTGAGTTTCTCAAGCGTTGCGTACATCCAAACTGCCATATCTCGCGAACGGATTGACCAATCCGCAAAATTTCTGTTGCATCTGAAAGTAGAAATTCGCCCGATTTCAACTGTATGCGTACTTTTCCCCTAGGCCGTTCTAGTTATGCTTGTCGAGCATCAGAACTGCGAAAATTTTGAGTTTCTCAAGCGTTTCTTACATCCGAACTGCCATATCTCGCGAACGGATTGACCATTCCGCAAAATTTCTGTTGCATCTGAAAGTAGAAACTCGCCCGATTACAACGGTATGCGTACTTTTCCCCTAGGCCGTTCTAGTTATTCGTTTCGAGCATCAGAACTGCGAAAATTTTGAGTTTCTCAAGCGTTTCTCACCTACAAACTGCCACATCTCGCGAACGGATTGTCCAATCCGCAAAATTTCTGATGCATCTGAAAGTAGAAACTCGCCCGATTACAACTGTATGCGTACTTTTCCCCTAGCCCGTTGTAGTTATTCGTTTCGAGCAACAGAACTGCGAAAATTTTGAGTTTCTCAAGCGTTGCTTACCTCCAAACTGCCATATCTCGCGAACGGATTGACCAATCCACAAAATTTCTGTTGCATCTGAAAGCAGAAACTCGCCCGATTACAACGGTGTGCGTACTTTTCCCCTAGGCCGTTCTAGTTATTCGTTTCGAGCATCAGAACTGCGAAAATTTTGAGTTTCTCAAGCGTTTCTTACATCCAAACTGCCATATCTCGCGAACGGATTTACCAATCCGCAAAATTTCTGTTGCATCTGAAAGTAGAAACTCGCCCGATTACAACGGTATGCGTACTTTTCCCCTAGCCCGTTCTAGTTATTCGTTTCGAGCAACAGAACTGCGAAAATTTTGAGTTTCTCAAGCGTTTCTTACTTCCAAACTGCCATATCTCGCGAACGGATTGACCAATCCGCACAATTTCTGTTGCATCTGAAAGTAGAAACTCGCCCGATTATAACACTATGCGTACTTTTCCCCTAGGCCGTTCTAGTTATGCTTGTCGAGCATCAGAACTGCGAAAATTTTGAGTTTCTCGAGCGTTTCTTACCTCCAAACTGCCATATCTCGCGAACGGATTGACCAATCCGCAAAATTTCTGTTGCATCTGAAAGTAAAAACTCGACCGATTACAACACTATGCGTACTTTTCCCCTAGGCCGTCCTAGTTATTCGTTTCGAGCATCAGAACTGCGAAAATTTTGAGTTTCTCGAGCGTTTCTTACCTCCAAACTGTCATATCTCGCGAACGGATTGACCAATCCGCAAAATTTCTGTTGCATCTGAAAATAGAAATTCGCCCGATTACAACTGTATGCGTACTTTTCCCCTAGCCCGTTCTAGTTATTCGTTTCGACCAACAGAACTGCGAAAATTTTGAGTTTCTCAAGCGTTGCGTACCTCCAAACTGCCATATCTCGCGAACGGATTGACCATTCCGCAAAATTTCTGTTGCATCTGAAAGTAGAAACTCGCCCGATTACAAAACTATGCGTACTTTTCCCCTAGGCCGTTCTAGTTATGCTTGTCGAGCATCAGAACTGCGAAAATTTTGAGTTTCTCAAGCGTTTCTTACATCCGAACTGCCATATCTCGCGAACGGATTGACCATTCCGCAAAATTTCTGTTGCATCTGAAAGTAGAAACTCGCCCGATTACAACACTGTGCGTACTTTTCCCCTAGGCCGTTCTAGTTATTCGTTTCGAGCAACAGAACTGCGAAAATTTTGAGTTTTTCAAGCGTTGCTTACCTCCAAACTGCCGTATCTCGCGAACGGATTGACCAATCCGCAAAATTTCTGTTGCATCTGAAAGTAGAAACTCGCCCGATTACAACGGTATGCGCACTTTTCCCCTAGCCCGTTCTATTTATTCGTTTCGAGCAACAGAACTGCGAAAATTTTGAGTTTTTCAAGCGTTGCCTACCTCCAAACTGCCATATCTCGCGAACGGATTGACCAATCCGCAAAATTTCTGTTGCATCTGAAAGTAGAAACTCGCCCGATTACAACACTGTGCGTACTTTTCCCCTAGGCCGTTCTAGTTATTCGTTTCGAGCATCAGAACTGCGAAAATTTTGAGTTTCTCAAGCGTTTCTTACTTCCAAACTGCCACATCACGCGAACGGATTGACCAATCCGCAAAATTTCTGTTGCATCTGAAAGTAGAAACTCGCCCGATTACGACGGTATGCGTACTTTTCCCCTAGGCCGTTCTAGTTATTCGTTTCGAGCATCAGAACTGCGAAAATTTTGAGTTTCTCAAGCGTTTCTCACCTACAAACTGCCACATCTCGCGAACGGATTGTCCAATCCGCAAAATTTCTGATGCATCTGAAAGTAGAAACTCGCCCGATTACAACTGTATGCGTACTTTTCCCCTAGCCCGTTGTAGTTATTCGTTTCGAGCAACAGAACTGCGAAAATTTTGAGTTTCTCAAGCGTTGCTTACATCCAAACTGCCATATCTCGCGAACGGATTGACCAATCCACAAAATTTCTGTTGCATCTGAAAGCAGAAACTCGCCCGATTACAACGGTGTGCGTACTTTTCCCCTAGGCCGTTCTAGTTATTCGTTTCGAGCATCAGAACTGCGAAAATTTTGAGTTTCTCAAGCGTTTCTTACATCCAAACTGCCATATCTCGCGAACGGATTTACCAATCCGCAAAATTTCTGTTGCATCTGAAAGTAGAAACTCGCCCGATTACAACGGTATGCGTACTTTTCCCCTAGCCCGTTCTAGTTATTCGTTTCGAGCAACAGAACTGCGAAAATTTTGAGTTTCTCAAGCGTTTCTTACTTCCAAACTGCCATATCTCGCGAACGGATTGACCAATCCGCACAATTTCTGTTGCATCTGAAAGTAGAAACTCGCCCGATTATAACACTATGCGTACTTTTCCCCTAGGCCGTTCTAGTTATGCTTGTCGAGCATCAGAACTGCGAAAATTTTGAGTTTCTCGAGCGTTTCTTACCTCCAAACTGCCATATCTCGCGAACGGATTGACCAATCCGCAAAATTTCTGTTGCATCTGAAAGTAAAAACTCGACCGATTACAACACTATGCGTACTTTTCCCCTAGGCCGTTCTAGTTATTCGTTTCGAGCATCAGAACTGCGAAAATTTTGAGTTTCTCGAGCGTTTCTTACCTCCAAACTGTCATATCTCGCGAACGGATTGACCAATCCGCAAAATTTCTGTTGCATCTGAAAATAGAAATTCGCCCGATTACAACTGTATGCGTACTTTTCCCCTAGCCCGTTCTAGTTATTCGTTTCGACCAACAGAACTGCGAAAATTTTGAGTTTCTCAAGCGTTGCGTACCTCCAAACTGCCATATCTCGCGAACGGATTGACCATTCCGCAAAATTTCTGTTGCATCTGAAAGTAGAAACTCGCCCGATTACAAAACTATGCGTACTTTTCCCCTAGGCCGTTCTAGTTATGCTTGTCGAGCATCAGAACTGCGAAAATTTTGAGTTTCTCAAGCGTTTCTTACATCCGAACTGCCATATCTCGCGAACGGATTGACCATTCCGCAAAATTTCTGTTGCATCTGAAAGTAGAAACTCGCCCGATTACAACACTGTGCGTACTTTTCCCCTAGGCCGTTCTAGTTATTCGTTTCGAGCAACAGAACTGCAAAAATTTTGAGTTTTTCAAGCGTTGCTTACCTCCAAACTGCCGTATCTCGCGAACGGATTGACCAATCCGCAAAATTTCTGTTGCATCTGAAAGTAGAAACTCGCCCGATTACAACGGTATGCGCACTTTTCCCGTAGGCCGTTCTAGTTATTCGTTTCGAGCATCAGAACTGCGAAAATTTTGAGTTTCTCAAGCGATTCTTACCTCCAAACTGCCATAACTCGCGAACGGATTGAACAATCCGCAAAATTTCTGTTGCATCTGAAAGTAGAAACTCGCCCGATTACAACGGTATGCGTACTTTTCCCGTAGGCCGTTCTAGTTATTCGTTTCGAGCATCAGAACCGCGAAAATTTTGAGTTTCTCAAGCGTTTCTTACCTCCATACTGCCATATCTCGCGAACGGATTGACCAATCCGCAAAATTTCTGTTGCATCTGAAAGTAGAAACTCGCCCGATTACATCGGTGTGCGTACTTTTCCCCTAGGCCGTTCTAGTTATGCTTGTCGAGCATCAGAACTGCGAAAATTTTGAGTTTCTCGAGCGTTTCTTACCTCCAAACTGCCATATCTCGCGAACGGATTGACCAATCCGCAAAATTTCTGTTGCATCTGAAAGTAGAAACTCGCCCGATTACAACACTATGCGTACTTTTCCCCTAGGCCGTTCTAGTTATTCGTTTCGAGCATCAGAACTGCGAAAATTTTGAGTTTCTCAAGCGTTTCTTACTTCCAAACTGCCATATCTCGCGAACGGATTGACCATTCCGCAAAATTTCTGTTGCATCTGAAAGTAGAAACTCGCCGATTACAACGGTATGCGTACTTTTCCCCTAGCCCGTTCTAGTTATTCGTTTCGGGCAACAGAACTGCGAAAATTTTGAGTTTTTCAATCGTTGCTTACCTCCAAACTGCCATATCTCGCGAACGGATAGACAAATCCGCAAAATTTCTGTTGCATCTGAAAGTAGAAACTCGCCCGATTACAACGGTGTGCGTACTTTTCCCCTAGGCCGTTCTAGTTATGCTTGTCGAGCATCAGATCTGCGAAAATTTTGAGTTTCTCGAGCGTTTCTTACCTCCAAACTGCCATATCTCGCGAACGGATTGACCATTCCGCAAAATTTCTGTTGCATCTGAAAGTAGAAACTCGCCCGATTACAACACTGTGCGTACTTTTCCCCTAGGCCGTTCTATTTATTCGTTTCGAGCAACAGAACTGCGAAAATTTTGAGTTTTTCAAGCGTTGCTTACATCCAAACTGCCGTATCTCGCGAACGGATTGACCAATCCGCAAAATTTCTGTTGCATCTGAAAGTAGAAACTCGCCCGATTACAACGGTATGCGCACTTTTCCCCTAGCCCGTTCTATTTATTCGTTTCGAGCAACAGAACTGCGAAAATTTTGAGTTTTTCAAGCGTTGCCTACCTCCAAACTGCCATATCTCGCGAACGGATTGACCAATCCGCAAAATTTCTGTTGCATCTGAAAGTAGAAACTCGCCCGATTACAACACTGTGCGTACTTTTCCCCTAGGCCGTTCTAGTTATTCGTTTCGAGCATCAGAACTGCGAAAATTTTGAGTTTCTCAAGCGTTTCTTACTTCCAAACTGCCATATCTCGCGAACGGATTGACCAACCCGCAAAATTTCTGTTGCATCTGAAAGTAGAAACTCGCCCGATTACAACACTATGCGTACTTTTCCCCTAGGCCGTTCTAGTTATTCGTTTCGAGCATCAGAACTGCGAAAATTTTGAGTTTCTCAAGCGTTTCTTACCTCCAAACTGCCATAACTCGCGAACGGATTGAACAATCCGCAAAATTTCTGTTGCATCTGAAAGTAGAAACTCGCCCGATTACAACGGTATGCGTACTTTTCCCGTAGGCCGTTCTAGTTATTCGTTTCGAGCATCAGAACCGCGAAAATTTTGAGTTTCTCAAGCGTTTCTTACCTCCATACTGCCATATCTCGCGAACGGATTGACCAATCCGCAAAATTTCTGTTGCATCTGAAAGTAGAAACTCGCCCGATTACATCGGTGTGCGTACTTTTCCCCTAGGCCGTTCTAGTTATGCTTGTCGAGCATCAGAACTGCGAAAATTTTGAGTTTCTCGAGCGTTTCTTACCTCCAAACTGCCATATCTCGCGAACGGATTGACCAATCCGCAAAATTTCTGTTGCATCTGAAAGTAGAAACTCGCCCGATTACAACACTATGCGTACTTTTCCCCTAGGCCGTTCTAGTTATTCGTTTCGAGCATCAGAACTGCGAAAATTTTGAGTTTCTCAAGCGTTTCTTACTTCCAAACTGCCATATCTCGCGAACGGATTGACCATTCCGCAAAATTTCTGTTGCATCTGAAAGTAGAAACTCGCCGATTACAACGGTATGCGTACTTTTCCCCTAGCCCGTTCTAGTTATTCGTTTCGGGCAACAGAACTGCGAAAATTTTGAGTTTTTCAATCGTTGCTTACCTCCAAACTGCCATATCTCGCGAACGGATAGACCAATCCGCAAAATTTCTGTTGCATCTGAAAGTAGAAACTCGCCCGATTACAACACTATGCGTACTTTTCCCCTAGGCCGTTCTAGTTATGCTTGTCGAGCATCAGAACTGCGAAAATTTTGAGTTTCTCGAGCGTTTCTTACCTCCAAACTGCCATATCTCGCGAACGGATTGACCAATCCGCAAAATTTCTGTTGCATCTGAAAGTAAAAACTCGACCGATTACAACACTATGCGTACTTTTCCCCTAGGCCGTTCTAGTTATTCGTTTCGAGCATCAGAACTGCGAAAATTTTGAGTTTCTCGAGCGTTTCTTACCTCCAAACTGTCATATCTCGCGAACGGATTGACCAATCCGCAAAATTTCTGTTGCATCTGAAAGTAGAAACTCGCCCGATTACATCGGTGTGCGTACTTTTCCCCTAGGCCGTTCTAGTTATTCGTTTCGAGCATCAGAACTGCGAAAATTTTGAGTTTCTCAAGCGTTTCTTACTTCCAAAGTGCCATATCTCGCGAACGGATTGACCATTCCGCAAAATTTCTGTTGCATCTGAAAGTAGAAACTCGCCGATTACAACGGTATGCGTACTTTTCCCCTAGCCCGTTCTAGTTATTCGTTTCGGGCAACAGAACTGCGAAAATTTCGAGTTTTTCAAGCGTTGCTTATCTCCAAACTGCCATATCTCGCGAACGGATTGACCAATCCGCAAAATTTCTGTTGCATCTGAAAGTAGAAACTCGCCCGATTACAACACTATGCGTACTTTTCCCCTAGGCCGTTCTAGTTATGCTTGTCGAGCATCAGAACTGCGAAAATTTTGAGTTTCTCGAGCGTTTCTTACCTCCAAACTGCCATATCTCGCGAACGGATTGACCAATCCGCAAAATTTCTGTTGCATCTGAAAGTAAAAACTCGACCGATTACAACACTATGCGTACTTTTCCCCTAGGCCGTTCTAGTTATTCGTTTCGAGCATCAGAACTGCGAAAATTTTGAGTTTCTCGAGCGTTTCTTACCTCCAAACTGTCATATCTCGCGAACGGATTGACCAATCCGCAAAATTTCTGTTGCATCTGAAAGTAGAAACTCGCCCGATTACAACACTATGCGTACTTTTCCCCTAGGCCGTTCTAGTTATTCGTTTCGAGCATCAGAACTGCGAAAATTTTGAGTTTCTCAAGCGTTTCTTACTTCCAAAGTGCCATATCTCGCGAACGGATTGACCATTCCGCAAAATTTCTGTTGCATCTGAAAGTAGAAACTCGCCGATTACAACGGTATGCGTACTTTTCCCCTAGCCCGTTCTAGTTATTCGTTTCGGGCAACAGAACTGCGAAAATTTTGAGTTTTTCAAGCGTTGCTTATCTCCAAACTGCCATATCTCGCGAACGGATTGACCAATCCGCAAAATTTCTGTTGCATCTGAAAGTAGAAACTCGCCCGATTACAACACTATGCGTACTTTTCCCCTAGGCCGTTCTAGTTATGCTTGTCGAGCATCAGAACTGCGAAAATTTTGAGTTTCTCGAGCGTTTCTTACCTCCAAACTGCCATATCTCGCGAACGGATTGACCAATCCGCAAAATTTCTGTTGCATCTGAAAGTAAAAACTCGACCGATTACAACACTATGCGTACTTTTCCCCTAGGCCGTTCTAGTTATTCGTTTCGAGCATCAGAACTGCGAAAATTTTGAGTTTCTCGAGCGTTTCTTACCTCCAAACTGTCATATCTCGCGAACGGATTGACCAATCCGCAAAATTTCTGTTGCATCTGAAAATAGAAATTCGCCCGATTTCAACTGTATGCGTACTTTTCCCCTAGCCCGTTCTAGTTATTCGTTTCGACCAACAGAACTGCGAAAATTTTGAGTTTCTCAAGCGTTGCGTACCTCCAAACTGCCATATCTCGCGAACGGATTGACCAATCCAGCAAAATTTCTGTTGCATCTGAAGGTAGAAACTCGCCCGATTACAACGGTATGCGTACTTTTCCCCTAGGCCTTTCTAGTTATTCGTTTCGAGCATCAGAACTGCGAAAATTTTGAGTTTCTCAAGCGTTTCTCACCTACAAACTGCCACATCTCGCGAACGGATTGTCCAATCCGCAAAATTTCTGATGCATCTGAAAGTAGAAACTCGCCCGATTACAACTGTATGCGTACTTTTCCCCTAGCCCGTTGTAGTTATTCGTTTCGAGCAACAGAACTGCGAAAATTTTGAGTTTCTCAAGCGTTGCTTACCTCCAAACTGCCATATCTCGCGAACGTATTGACCAATCCACAAAATTTCTGTTGCATCTGAAAGCAGAAACTCGCCCGATTACAACGGTGTGCGTACTTTTCCCCTAGGCCGTTCTAGTTATTCGTTTCGAGCATCAGAACTGCGAAAATTTTGAGTTTCTCAAGCGTTTCTTACATCCAAACTGCCATATCTCGCGAACGGATTTACCAATCCGCAAAATTTCTGTTGCATCTGAAAGTAGAAACTCGCCCGATTACAACGGTATGCGTACTTTTCCCCTAGCCCGTTCTAGTTATTCGTTTCGAGCAACAGAACTGCGAAAATTTTGAGTTTCTCAAGCGTTTCTTACTTCCAAACTGCCATATCTCGCGAACGGATTGACCAATCCGCACAATTTCTGTTGCATCAGAAAGTAGAAACTCGCCCGATTATAACACTATGCGTACTTTTCCCCTAGGCCGTTCTAGTTATGCTTGTCGAGCATCAGAACTGCGAAAATTTTGAGTTTCTCGAGCGTTTCTTACCTCCAAACTGCCATATCTCGCGAACGGATTGACCAATCCGCAAAATTTCTGTTGCATCTGAAAGTAAAAACTCGACCGATTACAACTGTATGCGTACTTTTCCCCTAGCCCGTTGTAGTTATTCGTTTCGAGCAACAGAACTGCGAAAATTTTGAGTTTTTCAAGCGTTGCCTACCTCCAAACTGCCATATCTCGCGAACGGATTGACCAATCCGCAAAATTTCTGTTGCATCTGAAAGTAGAAACTCGCCCGATTACAACACTGTGCGTACTTTTCCCCTAGGCCGTTCTAGTTATTCGTTTCGAGCATCAGAACTGCGAAAATTTTGAGTTTCTCAAGCGTTTCTTACTTCCAAACTGCCATATCTCGCGAACGGATTGACCAACCCGCAAAATTTCTGTTGCATCTGAAAGTAGAAACTCGCCCGATTACAACACTATGCGTACTTTTCCCCTAGGCCGTTCTAGTTATTCGTTTCGAGCATCAGAACTGCGAAAATTTTGAGTTTCTCAAGCGTTTCTTACCTCCAAACTGCCATAACTCGCGAACGGATTGACCAATCCGCAAAATTTCTGTTGCATCTGAAAGTAGAAACTCGCCCGATTACAACACTATGCACACTTTTCCCCTAGGCCGTTCTAGTTATGCTTGTCGAGCATCAGAACTGCGAAAATTTTGAGTTTCTCGAGCGTTTCTTACCTCCAAACTGCCATATCTCGCGAACGGATTGACCAATCCGCAAAATTTCTGTTGCATCTGAAAGTAGAAACTCGCCCGATTACAACACTATGCGTACTTTTCCCCTAGGCCGTTCTAGTTATTCGTTTCGAGCATCAGAACTGCGAAAATTTTGAGTTTCTCAAGCGTTTCTTACTTCCAAAGTGCCATATCTCGCGAACGGATTGACCATTCCGCAAAATTTCTGTTGCATCTGAAAGTAGAAACTCGCCGATTACAACGGTATGCGTACTTTTCCCCTAGCCCGTTCTAGTTATTCGTTTCGGGCAACAGAACTGCGAAAATTTTGAGTTTTTCAAGCGTTGCTTATCTCCAAACTGCCATATCTCGCGAACGGATTGACCAATCCGCAAAATTTCTGTTGCATCTGAAAGTAGAAACTCGCCCGATTACAACACTATGCGTACTTTTCCCCTAGGCCGTTCTAGTTATGCTTGTCGAGCATCAGAACTGCGAAAATTTTGAGTTTCTCGAGCGTTTCTTACCTCCAAACTGCCATATCTCGCGAACGGATTGACCAATCCGCAAAATTTCTGTTGCATCTGAAAGTAAAAACTCGACCGATTACAACACTATGCGTACTTTTCCCCTAGGCCGTTCTAGTTATTCGTTTCGAGCATCAGAACTGCGAAAATTTTGAGTTTCTCGAGCGTTTCTTACCTCCAAACTGTCATATCTCGCGAACGGATTGACCAATCCGCAAAATTTCTGTTGCATCTGAAAGTAGAAACTCGCCCGATTACAACACTATGCGTACTTTTCCCCTAGGCCGTTCTAGTTATTCGTTTCGAGCATCAGAACTGCGAAAATTTTGAGTTTCTCAAGCGTTTCTTACTTCCAAAGTGCCATATCTCGCGAACGGATTGACCATTCCGCAAAATTTCTGTTGCATCTGAAAGTAGAAACTCGCCGATTACAACGGTATGCGTACTTTTCCCCTAGCCCGTTCTAGTTATTCGTTTCGGGCAACAGAACTGCGAAAATTTTGAGTTTTTCAAGCGTTGCTTATCTCCAAACTGCCATATCTCGCGAACGGATTGACCAATCCGCAAAATTTCTGTTGCATCTGAAAGTAGAAACTCGCCCGATTACAACACTATGCGTACTTTTCCCCTAGGCCGTTCTAGTTATGCTTGTCGAGCATCAGAACTGCGAAAATTTTGAGTTTCTCGAGCGTTTCTTACCTCCAAACTGCCATATCTCGCGAACGGATTGACCAATCCGCAAAATTTCTGTTGCATCTGAAAGTAAAAACTCGACCGATTACAACACTATGCGTACTTTTCCCCTAGGCCGTTCTAGTTATTCGTTTCGAGCATCAGAACTGCGAAAATTTTGAGTTTCTCGAGCGTTTCTTACCTCCAAACTGTCATATCTCGCGAACGGATTGACCAATCCGCAAAATTTCTGTTGCATCTGAAAATAGAAATTCGCCCGATTTCAACTGTATGCGTACTTTTCCCCTAGCCCGTTCTAGTTATTCGTTTCGACCAACAGAACTGCGAAAATTTTGAGTTTCTCAAGCGTTGCGTACCTCCAAACTGCCATATCTCGCGAACGGATTGACCAATCCGCAAAATTTCTGTTGCATCTGAAAGTAGAAACACGCCCGATTGCAACGGTATGCGCACTTTTCCCCTAGGCCGTTCTAGTTATTCGTTTCGAGCATCAGAACTGCGAAAATTTTGAGTTTCTCAAGCGTTTCTTACTTCCAAACTGCCATATCTCGCGAACGGATTGACCAATCCGCAAAATTTCTGTTGCATCTGAAGGTAGAAACTCGCCCGATTACAACGGTATGCGTACTTTTCCCCTAGGCCGTTCTAGTTATTCGTTTCGAGCATCAGAACTGCGAAAATTTTGAGTTTCTCAAGCGTTTCTCACCTACAAACTGCCACATCTCGCGAACGGATTGTCCAATCCGCAAAATTTCTGATGCATCTGAAAGTAGAAACTCGCCCGATTACAACTGTATGCGTACTTTTCCCCTAGCCCGTTGTAGTTATTCGTTTCGAGCAACAGAACTGCGAAAATTTTGAGTTTCTCAAGCGTTGCGTACCTCCAAACTGCCATATCTCGCGAACGGATTGACCAATCCAGCAAAATTTCTGTTGCATCTGAAAGTAGAAACTCGCCCGATTACAACACTATGCGTACTTTTCCCCTAGGCCGTTCTAGTTATGCTTGTCGAGCATCAGAACTGCGAAAATTTTGAGTTTCTCAAGCGTTTCTTACATCCAAACTGCCATATCTCGCGAACGGATTGACCAATCCGCAAAATTTCTGTTGCATCTGAAAGTAGAAACACGCCCGATTGCAACGGTATGCGCACTTTTCCCCTAGGCCGTTCTAGTTATTCGTTTCGAGCATCAGAACTGCGAAAATTTTGAGTTTCTCAAGCGTTTCTTACTTCCAAACTGCCATATCTCGCGAACGGATTGACCAATCCGCAAAATTTCTGTTGCATCTGAAGGTAGAAACTCGCCCGATTACAACGGTATGCGTACTTTTCCCCTAGGCCGTTCTAGTTATTCGTTTCGAGCATCAGAACTGCGAAAATTTTGAGTTTCTCAAGCGTTTCTCACCTACAAACTGCCACATCTCGCGAACGGATTGTCCAATCCGCAAAATTTCTGATGCATCTGAAAGTAGAAACTCGCCCGATTACAACTGTATGCGTACTTTTCCCCTAGCCCGTTGTAGTTATTCGTTTCGAGCAACAGAACTGCGAAAATTTTGAGTTTCTCAAGCGTTGCTTACCTCCAAACTGCCATATCTCGCGAACGGATTGACCAATCCACAAAATTTCTGTTGCATCTGAAAGCAGAAACTCGCCCGATTACAACGGTGTGCGTACTTTTCCCCTAGGCCGTTCTAGTTATTCGTTTCGAGCATCAGAACTGCGAAAATTTTGAGTTTCTCAAGCGTTTCTTACATCCAAACTGCCATATCTCGCGAACGGATTTACCAATCCGCAAAATTTCTGTTGCATCTGAAAGTAGAAACTCGCCCGATTACAACGGTATGCGTACTTTTCCCCTAGCCCGTTCTAGTTATTCGTTTCGAGCAACAGAACTGCGAAAATTTTGAGTTTCTCAAGCGTTTCTTACTTCCAAACTGCCATATCTCGCGAACGGATTGACCAATCCGCACAATTTCTGTTGCATCTGAAAGTAGAAACTCGCCCGATTATAACACTATGCGTACTTTTCCCCTAGGCCGTTCTAGTTATGCTTGTCGAGCATCAGAACTGCGAAAATTTTGAGTTTCTCAAGCGTTTCTTACCTCCATACTGCCATATCTCGCGAACCGATTGACCAATCCGCAAAATTTCTGTTGCATCTGAAAATAGAAATTCGCCCGATTACAACTGTATGCGTACTTTTCCCCTAGCCCGTTCTAGTTATTCGTTTCGACCAACAGAACTGCGAAAATTTTGAGTTTCTCAAGCGTTGCGTACCTCCAAACTGCCATATCTCGCGAACGGATTGACCATTCCGCAAAATTTCTGTTGCATCTGAAAGAAGAAACTCGCCCGATTACAAAACTATGCGTACTTTTCCCCTAGGCCGTTCTAGTTATGCTTGTCGAGCATCAGAACTGCGAAAATTTTGAGTTTCTCAAGCGTTTCTTACATCCGAACTGCCATATCTCGCGAACGGATTGACCAATCCGCAAAATTTCTGTTGCATCTGAAAGTAAAAACTCGACCGATTACAACTGTATGCGTACTTTTCCCCTAGCCCGTTGTAGTTATTCGTTTCGAGCAACAGAACTGCGAAAATTTTGAGTTTTTCAAGCGTTGCCTACCTCCAAACTGCCATATCTCGCGAACGGATTGACCAATCCGCAAAATTTCTGTTGCATCTGAAAGTAGAAACTCGCCCGATTACAACACTGTGCGTACTTTTCCCCTAGGCCGTTCTAGTTATTCGTTTCGAGCATCAGAACTGCGAAAATTTTGAGTTTCTCAAGCGTTTCTTACTTCCAAACTGCCATATCTCGCGAACGGATTGACCAACCCGCAAAATTTCTGTTGCATCTGAAAGTAGAAACTCGCCCGATTACAACACTATGCGTACTTTTCCCCTAGGCCGTTCTAGTTATTCGTTTCGAGCATCAGAACTGCGAAAATTTTGAGTTTCTCAAGCGTTTCTTACCTCCAAACTGCCATAACTCGCGAACGGATTGACCAATCCGCAAAATTTCTGTTGCATCTGAAAGTAGAAACTCGCCCGATTACAACACTATGCACACTTTTCCCCTAGGCCGTTCTAGTTATGCTTGTCGAGCATCAGAACTGCGAAAATTTTGAGTTTCTCGAGCGTTTCTTACCTCCAAAGTGCCATATCTCGCGAACGGATTGACCAATCCGCAAAATTTCTGTTGCATCTGAAAGTAGAAACTCGCCCGATTACAACACTATGCGTACTTTTCCCCTAGGCCGTTCTAGTTATTCGTTTCGAGCATCAGAACTGCGAAAATTTTGAGTTTCTCAAGCGTTTCTTACTTCCAAAGTGCCATATCTCGCGAACGGATTGACCATTCCGCAAAATTTCTGTTGCATCTGAAAGTAGAAACTCGCCCGATTACAACACTATGCGTACTTTTCCCCTAGGCCGTTCTAGTTATGCTTGTCGAGCATCAGAACTGCGAAAATTTTGAGTTTCTCGAGCGTTTCTTACCTCCAAACTGCCATATCTCGCGAACGGATTGACCAATCCGCAAAATTTCTGTTGCATCTGAAAGTAAAAACTCGACCGATTACAACACTATGCGTACTTTTCCCCTAGGCCGTTCTAGTTATTCGTTTCGAGCATCAGAACTGCGAAAATTTTGAGTTTCTCGAGCGTTTCTTACCTCCAAACTGTCATATCTCGCGAACGGATTGACCAATCCGCAAAATTTCTGTTGCATCTGAAAGTAGAAACTCGCCCGATTACAACACTATGCGTACTTTTCCCCTAGGCCGTTCTAGTTATTCGTTTCGAGCATCAGAACTGCGAAAATTTTGAGTTTCTCAAGCGTTTCTTACTTCCAAAGTGCCATATCTCGCGAACGGATTGACCATTCCGCAAAATTTCTGTTGCATCTGAAAGTAGAAACTCGCCGATTACAACGGTATGCGTACTTTTCCCCTAGCCCGTTCTAGTTATTCGTTTCGGGCAACAGAACTGCGAAAATTTTGAGTTTTTCAAGCGTTGCTTATCTCCAAACTGCCATATCTCGCGAACGGATTGACCAATCCGCAAAATTTCTGTTGCATCTGAAAGTAGAAACTCGCCCGATTACAACACTATGCGTACTTTTCCCCTAGGCCGTTCTAGTTATGCTTGTCGAGCATCAGAACTGCGAAAATTTTGAGTTTCTCGAGCGTTTCTTACCTCCAAACTGCCATATCTCGCGAACGGATTGACCAATCCGCAAAATTTCTGTTGCATCTGAAAGTAAAAACTCGACCGATTACAACACTATGCGTACTTTTCCCCTAGGCCGTTCTAGTTATTCGTTTCGAGCATCAGAACTGCGAAAATTTTGAGTTTCTCGAGCGTTTCTTACCTCCAAGCTGTCATATCTCGCGAACGGATTGACCAATCCGCAAAATTTCTGTTGCATCTGAAAGTAGAAACTCGCCCGATTACAACACTATGCGTACTTTTCCCCTAGGCCGTTCTAGTTATTCGTTTCGAGCATCAGAACTGCGAAAATTTTGAGTTTCTCAAGCGTTTCTTACTTCCAAAGTGCCATATCTCGCGAACGGATTGACCATTCCGCAAAATTTCTGTTGCATCTGAAAGTAGAAACTCGCCGATTACAACGGTATGCGTACTTTTCCCCTAGCCCGTTCTAGTTATTCGTTTCGGGCAACAGAACTGCGAAAATTTTGAGTTTTTCAAGCGTTGCTTATCTCCAAACTGCCATATCTCGCGAACGGATTGACCAATCCGCAAAATTTCTGTTGCATCTGAAAGTAGAAACTCGCCCGATTACAACACTATGCGTACTTTTCCCCTAGGCCGTTCTAGTTATGCTTGTCGAGCATCAGAACTGCGAAAATTTTGAGTTTCTCGAGCGTTTCTTACCTCCAAACTGCCATATCTCGCGAACGGATGGACCAATCCGCAAAATTTCTGTTGCATCTGAAAGTAAAAACTCGACCGATTACAACACTATGCGTACTTTTCCCCTAGGCCGTTCTAGTTATTCGTTTCGAGCATCAGAACTGCGAAAATTTTGAGTTTCTCGAGCGTTTCTTACCTCCAAACTGTCATATCTCGCGAACGGATTGACCAATCCGCAAAATTTCTGTTGCATCTGAAAATAGAAATTCGCCCGATTTCAACTGTATGCGTACTTTTCCCCTAGCCCGTTCTAGTTATTCGTTTCGACCAACAGAACTGCGAAAATTTTGAGTTTCTCAAGCGTTGCGTACCTCCAAACTGCCATATCTCGCGAACGGATTGACCAATCCAGCAAAATTTCTGTTGCATCTGAAAGTAGAAACTCGCCCGATTACAACACTATGCGTACTTTTCCCCTAGGCCGTTCTAGTTATTCTTGTCGAGCATCAGAACTGCGAAAATTTTGAGTTTCTCAAGCGTTTCTTACATCCAAACTGCCATATCTCGCGAACGGATTGACCAATCCGCAAAATTTCTGTTGCATCTGAAAGTAGAAACACGCCCGATTGCAACGGTATGCGCACTTTTCCCCTAGGCCGTTCTAGTTATTAGTTTCGAGCATCAGAACTGCGAAAATTTTGAGTTTCTCAAGCGTTTCTTACTTCCAAACTGCCATATCTCGCGAACGGATGGACCAATCCGCAAAATTTCTGTTGCATCTGAAAGTAAAAACTCGACCGATTACAACACTATGCGTACTTTTCCCCTAGGCCGTTCTAGTTATTCGTTTCGAGCATCAGAACTGCGAAAATTTTGAGTTTCTCGAGCGTTTCTTACCTCCAAACTGTCATATCTCGCGAACGGATTGACCAATCCGCAAAATTTCTGTTGCATCTGAAAATAGAAATTCGCCCGATTTCAACTGTATGCGTACTTTTCCCCTAGCCCGTTCTAGTTATTCGTTTCGACCAACAGAACTGCGAAAATTTTGAGTTTCTCAAGCGTTGCGTACCTCCAAACTGCCATATCTCGCGAACGGATTGACCAATCCAGCAAAATTTCTGTTGCATCTGAAAGTAGAAACTCGCCCGATTACAACACTATGCGTACTTTTCCCCTAGGCCGTTCTAGTTATGCTTGTCGAGCATCAGAACTGCGAAAATTTTGAGTTTCTCAAGCGTTTCTTACATCCAAACTGCCATATCTCGCGAACGGATTGACCAATCCGCAAAATTTCTGTTGCATCTGAAAGTAGAAACACGCCCGATTGCAACGGTATGCGCACTTTTCCCCTAGGCCGTTCTAGTTATTCGTTTCGAGCATCAGAACTGCGAAAATTTTGAGTTTCTCAAGCGTTTCTTACTTCCAAACTGCCATATCTCGCGAACGGATTGACCAATCCGCAAAATTTCTGTTGCATCTGAAGGTAGAAACTCGCCCGATTACAACGGTATGCGTACTTTTCCCCTAGGCCGTTCTAGTTATTCGTTTCGAGCATCAGAACTGCGAAAATTTTGAGTTTCTCAAGCGTTTCTCACCTACAAACTGCCACATCTCGCGAACGGATTGTCCAATCCGCAAAATTTCTGATGCATCTGAAAGTAGAAACTCGCCCGATTACAACTGTATGCGTACTTTTCCCCTAGCCCGTTGTAGTTATTCGTTTCGAGCAACAGAACTGCGAAAATTTTGAGTTTCTCAAGCGTTGCTTACCTCCAAACTGCCATATCTCGCGAACGGATTGACCAATCCACAAAATTTCTGTTGCATCTGAAAGCAGAAACTCGCCCGATTACAACGGTGTGCGTACTTTTCCCCTAGGCCGTTCTAGTTATTCGTTTCGAGCATCAGAACTGCGAAAATTTTGAGTTTCTCAAGCGTTTCTTACATCCAAACTGCCATATCTCGCGAACGGATTTACCAATCCGCAAAATTTCTGTTGCATCTGAAAGTAGAAACTCGCCCGATTACAACGGTATGCGTACTTTTCCCCTAGCCCGTTCTAGTTATTCGTTTCGAGCAACAGAACTGCGAAAATTTTGAGTTTCTCAAGCGTTTCTTACTTCCAAACTGCCATATCTCGCGAACGGATTGACCAATCCGCACAATTTCTGTTGCATCTGAAAGTAGAAACTCGCCCGATTATAACACTATGCGTACTTTTCCCCTAGGCCGTTCTAGTTATGCTTGTCGAGCATCAGAACTGCGAAAATTTTGAGTTTCTCGAGCGTTTCTTACCTCCAAACTGCCATATCTCGCGAACGGATTGACCAATCCGCAAAATTTCTGTTGCATCTGAAAGTAAAAACTCGACCGATTACAACACTATGCGTACTTTTCCCCTAGGCCGTTCTAGTTATTCGTTTCGAGCATCAGAACTGCGAAAATTTTGAGTTTCTCGAGCGTTTCTTACCTCCAAACTGTCATATCTCGCGAACCGATTGACCAATCCGCAAAATTTCTGTTGCATCTGAAAATAGAAATTCGCCCGATTACAACTGTATGCGTACTTTTCCCCTAGCCCGTTCTAGTTATTCGTTTCGACCAACAGAACTGCGAAAATTTTGAGTTTCTCAAGCGTTGCGTACCTCCAAACTGCCATATCTCGCGAACGGATTGACCATTCCGCAAAATTTCTGTTGCATCTGAAAGTAGAAACTCGCCCGATTACAAAACTATGCGTACTTTTCCCCTAGGCCGTTCTAGTTATGCTTGTCGAGCATCAGAACTGCGAAAATTTTGAGTTTCTCAAGCGTTTCTTACATCCGAACTGCCATATCTCGCGAACGGATTGACCATTCCGCAAAATTTCTGTTGCATCTGAAAGTAGAAACTCGCCGATTACAACGGTATGCGTACTTTTCCCCTAGCCCGTTCTAGTTATTCGTTTCGGGCAACAGAACTGCGAAAATTTTGAGTTTTTCAATCGTTGCTTACCTCCAAACTGCCATATCTCGCGAACGGATAGACCAATCCGCAAAATTTCTGTTGCATCTGAAAGTAGAAACTCGCCCGATTACAACGGTGTGCGTACTTTTCCCCTAGGCCGTTCTAGTTATGCTTGTCGAGCATCAGATCTGCGAAAATTTTGAGTTTCTCGAGCGTTTCTTACCTCCAAACTGCCATATCTCGCGAACGGATTGACCAATCCGCAAAATTTCTGTTGCATCTGAAAGTAGAAACTCGCCCGATTACAACACTATGCATACTTTTCCCCTAGGCCGTTCTAGTTATTCGTTTCGAGCAACAGAACTGCGAAAATTTTGAGTTTTTCAAGCGTTGCTTACCTCCAAACTGCCGTATCTCGCGAACGGATTGACCAATCCGCAAAATTTCTGTTGCATCTGAAAGTAGAAACTCGCCCGATTACAACGGTATGAGTACTTTTCCCCTAGCCCGTTCTATTTATTCGTTTCGAGCAACAGAACTGCGAAAATTTTGAGTTTTTCAAGCGTTGCCTACCTCCAAACTGCCATATCTCGCGAACGGATTGACCAATCCGCAAAATTTCTGTTGCATCTGAAAGTAGAAACTCGCCCGATTACAACACTGTGCGTACTTTTCCCCTAGGCCGTTCTAGTTATTCGTTTCGAGCATCAGAACTGCGAAAATTTTGAGTTTCTCAAGCGTTTCTTACTTCCAAACTGCCATATCTCGCGAACGGATTGACCAACCCGCAAAATTTCTGTTGCATCTGAAAGTAGAAACTCGCCCGATTACAACACTATGCGTACTTTTCCCCTAGGCCGTTCTAGTTATTCGTTTCGAGCATCAGAACTGCGAAGATTTTGAGTTTCTCAAGCGTTTCTTACCTCCAAACTGCCATAACTCGCGAACGGATTGACCAATCCGCAAAATTTCTGTTGCATCTGAAAGTAGAAACTCGCCCGATTACAACACTATGCACACTTTTCCCCTAGGCCGTTCTAGTTATGCTTGTCGAGCATCAGAACTGCGAAAATTTTGAGTTTCTCGAGCGTTTCTTACCTCCAAACTGCCATATCTCGCGAACGGATTGACCAATCCGCAAAATTTCTGTTGCATCTGAAAGTAGAAACTCGCCCGATTACAACACTGTGCGTACTTTTCCCCTAGGCCGTTCTAGTTATTCGTTTCGAGCATCAGAACTGCGAAAATTTTGAGTTTCTCAAGCGTTTCTTACTTCCAAACTGCCATATCTCGCGAACGGATTGACCAACCCGCAAAATTTCTGTTGCATCTGAAAGTAGAAACTCGCCCGATTACAACACTATGCGTACTTTTCCCCTAGGCCGTTCTAGTTATTCGTTTCGAGCATCAGAACTGCGAAGATTTTGAGTTTCTCAAGCGTTTCTTACCTCCAAACTGCCATAACTCGCGAACGGATTGACCAATCCGCAAAATTTCTGTTGCATCTGAAAGTAGAAACTCGCCCGATTACAACACTATGCACACTTTTCCCCTAGGCCGTTCTAGTTATGCTTGTCGAGCATCAGAACTGCGAAAATTTTGAGTTTCTCGAGCGTTTCTTACCTCCAAACTGCCATATCTCGCGAACGGATTGACCAATCCGCAAAATTTCTGTTGCATCTGAAAGTAGAAACTCGCCCGATTACAACACTATGCGTACTTTTCCCCTAGGCCGTTCTAGTTATTCGTTTCGAGCATCAGAACTGCGAAAATTTTGAGTTTCTCAAGCGTTTCTTACTTCCAAAGTGCCATATCTCGCGAACTGATTGACCATTCCGCAAAATTTCTGTTGCATCTGAAAGTAGAAACTCGCCGATTACAACGGTATGCGTACTTTTCCCCTAGCCCGTTCTAGTTATTCGTTTCGGGCAACAGAACTGCGAAAATTTTGAGTTTTTCAAGCGTTGCTTATCTCCAAACTGCCATATCTCGCGAACGGATTGACCAATCCGCAAAATTTCTGTTGCATCTGAAAGTAGAAACTCGCCCGATTACAACACTATGCGTACTTTTCCCCTAGGCCGTTCTAGTTATGCTTGTCGAGCATCAGAACTGCGAAAATTTTGAGTTTCTCGAGCGTTTCTTACCTCCAAACTGCCATATCTCGCGAACGGATTGACCAATCCGCAAAATTTCTGTTGCATCTGAAAGTAAAAACTCGACCGATTACAACACTATGCGTACTTTTCCCCTAGGCCGTTCTAGTTATTCGTTTCGAGCATCAGAACTGCGAAAATTTTGAGTTTCTCGAGTGTTTCTTACCTCCAATCTGTCATATCTCGCGAACGGATTGACCAATCCGCAAAATTTCTGTTGCATCTGAAAGTAGAAACGCGCCCGATTACAACGGTGTGCGTACTTTTCCCCTAGGCCGTTCTTGTTATTCGTTTCGAGCATCAGAACTGCGAAAATTTTGAGTTTCTCAAGCGTTTCTTACCTCCGTACTGCCATATCTCGCGAACGGATTGACCAATCCGCAAAATTTCTGTTGCATCTCAAAGTAGAAACTCGCCCGATTACAACACTATGCGTACTTTTCCACTAGGCCGTTCTAGTTATTCGTTTCGAGCATCAGAACTGCGAAAATTTTGAGTTTCTCTAGCGTTTCTTACTTCCAAACTGCCATATCTCGCGAACGGATTGACCAATCCGCAAAATTTCTGTTGCATCTCAAAGTAGAAACTCGCCCGATTACAACACTATGCGTACTTTTCCCGTAGGCCGTTCTAGTTATTCGTTTCGAGCATCAGAACTGCGAAAATTTTGAGTTTCTCAAGCGTTGCTTACATCCAAACTGCCATATCTCGCGAACGGATTGAACAATTCGCAAAATTTCTGTTGCATCTGAAAGTAGAAACTCGCCCGATTACAACGGTGGGCGTACTTTTCCCCTAGGCCGTTCTAGTTATTCGTTTCGAGCATCAGAACTGCGAAAATTTTGAGTTTCTCGAGCGTTTCTTACATCCAAACTGCCATATCTCGCGAACGGATTGACCAATCCGCAAAATTTCTGTTGCATCTGAAAGTAGAAATTCGCCCGATTACAAATGTATGCGTACTTTTCCCCTAGCCCGTTCTAGTTATTCGTTTCGAGCAACAGAACTGCGAAAATTTTGAGTTTCTCAAGCGTTGCTTACCTCCGAACTGCCATATCTCGCGAACGGATTGACCAATCCGCAAAATTTCTGTTGCATCTGAAAGTAGAAACGCGCCCGATTACAACGGTGTGCGTACTTTTCCCCTAGGCCGTTCTTGTTATTCGTTTCGAGCACCAGAACTGCGAAAATTTTGAGTTTCTCAAGCGTTTCTTACCTCCATACTGCCATATCTCGCGAACGGATTGACCAATCCGCAAAATTTCTGTTGCATCTCAAAGTAGAAACTCGCCCGATTACAACACTATGCGTACTTTTCCACTAGGCCGTTCTAGTTATTCGTTTCGAGCATCAGAACTGCGAAAATTTTGAGTTTCTCAAGCGTTTCTTACTTCCAAACTGCCATATCTCGCGAACGGATTGACCAATCCGCAAAATTTCTGTTGCATCTCAAAGTAGAAACTCGCCCGATTACAACACTATGCGTACTTTTCCCGTAGGCCGTTCTAGTTATTCGTTTCGAGCATCAGAACTGCGAAAATTTTGAGTTTCTCAAGCGTTTCTTACCTCCAAACTGCCATATCTCGCGAACGGATTGACCAACCCGCAAAATTTCTGTTGCATCTGAAGGTAGAAACTCGCCCGATTACAACGGTATGCGTACTTTTCCCCTAGGCCGTTCTAGTTATTCGTTTCGAGCATCAGAACTGCGAAAATTTTGAGTTTCTCAAGCGTTTCGTACTTCCAAACTGCCATATCTCGCGAACGGATTGACCAATCCGCAAAATTTCTGTTGCATCTGAAAGTAGAAACTCGCCCGATTACAACGGTGTGCGTACTTTTCCCCTAGGCCGTTCTAGTTATTCGTTTCGAGCATCAGAACTGCGAAAATTTTGAGTTTCTCGAGCGTTTCTTACATCCAAACTGCCATATCTCGCGAACGGATTGACCAATCCGCAAAATTTCTGTTGCATCTGAAAGTAGAAATTCGCCCGATTACAAATGTATGCGTACTTTTCCCCTAGCCCGTTCTAGTTATTCGTTTCGAGCAACAGAACTGCGAAAATTTTGAGTTTCTCAAGCGTTGCTTACCTCCAAACTGCCATATCTCGCGAACGGATTGACCAATCCGCAAAATTTCTGTTGCATCTGAAAGTAGAAACTCGCCCGATTACAACGGTGTGCGTACTTTTCCCCTTGGCCGTTCTAGTTATGCTTGTCGAGCATCAGAACTGCGAAAATTTTGAGTTTCTCAAGCGTTTCTTACCTCCAAACTGCCATATCTCGCGAACGGAATGACCAATCCGCAAAATTTCTGTTGCATCTGAAAGTAGAAACACGCCCGATTACAACGGTGTGCGTACTTTTCCCCTAGGCCGTTCTTGTTATTCGTTTCGAGCATCAGAACTGCGAAAATTTTGTGTTTCTCAAGCGTTTCTTACATCCAAACTGCCACATCTCGCGAACGGATTGACCAATCAGCAAAATTTCTGTTGCATCTGAAAGTAGAAACTCGCCCGATTACAACGGTATGCGTACTTTTCCCCTAGGCCGTTCTAGTTATTCGTTTCGAGCAACAGAACTGCGAAAATTTTGAGTTTCTCAAGCGTTGCTTACCTCCGAACTGCCATATCTCGCGAACGGATTGACCAATCCGCAAAATTTCTGTTGCATCTGAAAGTAGAAACTCGCCCGATTACAACGGTGTGCGTACTTTTCCCCTAGGCCGTTCTAGTTATGCTTGTCGAGCATCAGAACTGCGAAAATTTTGAGTTTCTCAAGCGTTTCTTACCTCCAAACTGCCATATCTCGCGAACGGAATGACCAATCCGCAAAATTTCTGTTGCATCTGAAAGTAGAAACTCGCCCGATTACAACGGTATGCGTACTTTTCCCCTAGGCCGTTCTTGTTATTCGTTTCGAGCATCAGAACTGCGAAAATTTTGAGTTTCTCAAGCGTTTCTTACCTCCATACTGCCATATCTCGCGAACGGATTGACCAATTCGCAAAATTTCTGTTGCATCTCAAAGTAGAAACTCGCCCGATTACAACACTATGCGTACTTTTCCACTAGGCCGTTCTAGTTATTCGTTTCGAGCATCAGAACTGCGAAAATTTTGAGTTTCTCAAGCGTTTCTTACTTCCAAACTGCCATATCTCGCGAACGGATTGACCAATCCGCAAAATTTCTGTTGCATCTCAAAGTAGAAACTCGCCCGATTACAACACTATGCGTACTTTTCCCCTAGCCCGTTCTAGTTATTCGTTTCGAGCAACAGAACTGCGAAAATTTTGAGTTTTTCAAGCGTTGCTTACCTCCAAACAGCCATATCTCGCGAACGGATTGACCAATCCGCAAAATTTCTGTTGCATCGGAAAGTAGAAACTCGCCCGATTACAACGGTATGCGTACTTTTCCCCTAGCCCGTTCTAGTTATTCGTTTCGAGCATCAGAACTGCGAAAATTTTGAGTTTCTCAAGCGTTTCTTACTTCCAAACTGCCATATCTCGCGAACGGATTGACCAACCCGCAAAATTTCTGTTGCATCTGAAGGTAGAAGCTCGCCCGATTACAACGGTATGCGTACTTTTCCCCTAGGCCGTTCTAGTTATTCGTTTCGAGCATCAGAACTGCGAAAATTTTGAGTTTCTCAAGCGTTTCGTACCTCCAAACTGCCATATCTCGCGAACGGATTGACCAATCCGCAAAATTTCTGTTGCATCTGAAAGTAGAAACTCTCCCGATTACAACGGTGTGCGTACTTTTCCCCTAGGCCGTTCTAGTTATTCGTTTCGAGCATCAGAACTGCGAACATTTTGAGTTTCTCGAGCGTTTCTTACATCCAAACTGCCATATCTCGCGAACGGATTGACCAATCCGCAAAATTTCTGTTGCATCTGAAAGTAGAAATTCGCCCGATTACAAGTGTATGCGTACTTTTCCCCTAGGCCGTTCTTGTTATTCGTTTCGAGCATCAGAACTGCGAAAATTTTGAGTTTCTCAAGCGTTTCTTACCTCCATACTGCCATATCTCGCGAACGGATTGACCAATCCGCAAAATTTCTGTTGCATCTCAAAGTAGAAACTCGCCCGATTACAACACTATGCGTACTTTTCCACTAGGCCGTTCTAGTTATTCGTTTCGAGCATCAGAACTGCGAAAATTTTGAGTTTCTCAAGCGTTTCTTACTTCCAAACTGCCATATCTCGCGAACGGATTGACCAATCCGCAAAATTTCTGTTGCATCTCAAAGTAGAAACTCGCCCGATTACAACACTATGCGTACTTTTCCCGTAGGCCGTTCTAGTTATTCGTTTCGAGCATCAGAACTGCGAAAATTTTGAGTTTCTCAAGCGTTTCTTACCTCCAAACTGCCATATCTCGCGAACGGATTGACCAATCCGCAAAATTTCTGTTGCATCTGAAAGTACAAACTCGCCCGATTACAACGGTATGCGTACTTTTCCCCTAGCCCGTTCTAGTTATTCGTTTCGAGCAATAGAACTGCGAAAATTTTGAGTTTTTCAAGCGTTGCTTACCTCCAAACTGCCATATCTCGCGAACGGATTGACCAATCCGCAAAATTTCTGTTGCATCGGAAAGTAGAAACTCGCCCGATTACAACGGTATGCGTACTTTTCCCCTAGCCCGTTCTAGTTATTCGTTTCGAGCATCAGAACTGCGAAAATTTTGAGTTTCTCAAGCGTTTCTTACTTCCAAACTGCCATATCTCGCGAACGGATTGACCAACCCGCAAAATTTCTGTTGCATCTGAAGGTAGAAACTCGCCCGATTACAACGGTATGCGTACTTTTCCCCTAGGCCGTTCTAGTTATTCGTTTCGAGCATCAGAACTGCGAAAATTTTGAGTTTCTCAAGCGTTTCGTACTTCCAAACTGCCATATCTCGCGAACGGATTGACCAATCCGCAAAATTTCTGTTGCATCTGAAAGTAGAAACTCGCCCGATTACAACGGTGTGCGTACTTTTCCCCTAGGCCGTTCTAGTTATTCGTTTCGAGCATCAGAACTGCGAAAATTTTGAGTTTCTCGAGCGTTTCTTACATCCAAACTGCCATATCTCGCGAACGGATTGACCAATCCGCAAAATTTCTGTTGCATCTGAAAGTAGAAATTCGCCCGATTACAAATGTATGCGTACTTTTCCCCTAGCCCGTTCTAGTTATTCGTTTCGAGCAACAGAACTGCGAAAATTTTGAGTTTCTCAAGCGTTGCTTACCTCCAAACTGCCATATCTCGCGAACGGATTGACCAATCCGCAAAATTTCTGTTGCATCTGAAAGTAGAAACTCGCCCGATTACAACGGTGTGCGTACTTTTCCCCTTGGCCGTTCTAGTTATGCTTGTCGAGCATCAGAACTGCGAAAATTTTGAGTTTCTCAAGCGTTTCTTACCTCCAAACTGCCATATCTCGCGAACGGAATGACCAATCCGCAAAATTTCTGTTGCATCTGAAAGTAGAAACACGCCCGATTACAACGGTGTGCGTACTTTTCCCCTAGGCCGTTCTTGTTATTCGTTTCGAGCATCAGAACTGCGAAAATTTTGTGTTTCTCAAGCGTTTCTTACATCCAAACTGCCACATCTCGCGAACGGATTGACCAATCAGCAAAATTTCTGTTGCATCTGAAAGTAGAAACTCGCCCGATTACAACGGTATGCGTACTTTTCCCCTAGGCCGTTCTAGTTATTCGTTTCGAGCAACAGAACTGCGAAAATTTTGAGTTTCTCAAGCGTTGCTTACCTCCGAACTGCCATATCTCGCGAACGGATTGACCAATCCGCAAAATTTCTGTTGCATCTGAAAGTAGAAACTCGCCCGATTACAACGGTATGCGTACTTTTCCCGTAGGCCGTTCTAGTTATTCGTTTCGAGCATCAGAACTGCGAAAATTTTGAGTTTCTCAAGCGTTTCTTACCTCCAAACTGCCACATCTCGCGAACGGATTGTCCAATCAGCAAAATTTCTAATGCATCTGAAAGTAGAAACTCGCCCGATTACAACGGTATGCGTACTTTTCCCCTAGCCCGTTCTAGTTATTCGTTTCGAGCAATAGAACTGCGAAAATTTTGAGTTTTTCAAGCGTTGCTTACCTCCAAACTGCCATATCTCGCGAACGGATTGACCAATCCGCAAAATTTCTGTTGCATCGGAAAGTAGAAACTCGCCCGATTACAACGGTATGCGTACTTTTCCCCTAGCCCGTTCTAGTTATTCGTTTCGAGCATCAGAACTGCGAAAATTTTGAGTTTCTCAAGCGTTTCTTACTTCCAAACTGCCATATCTCGCGAACGGATTGACCAACCCGCAAAATTTCTGTTGCATCTGAAGGTAGAAACTCGCCCGATTACAACGGTGTGCGTACTTTTCCCCTAGGCCGTTCTAGTTATGCTTGTCGAGCATCAGAACTGCGAAAATTTTGGGTTTCTCAAGCGTTTCTTACCTCCAAACTGCCATATCTCGCGAACGGAATGACCAATCCGCAAAATTTCTGTTGCATCTGAAAGTAGAAACGCGCCCGATTACAACGGTGTGCGTACTTTTCCCCTAGGCCGTTCTAGTTATTCGTTTCGAGCATCAGAACTGCGAAGATTTTGAGTTTCTCGAGCGTTTCTTACATCCAAACTGCCATATCTCGCGAACGGATTGACCAATCCGCAAAATTTCTGTTGCATCTGAAAGTAGAAGTTCGCCCGATTACAACTGTATGCGTACTTTTGCCCTAGCCCGTTCTAGTTATTCGTTTCGAGCAACAGAACTGCGAAAATTTTGAGTTTCTCAAGCGTTGCTTACCTCCGAACTGCCATATCTCGCGAACGGATTGACCAATCCGCAAAATTTCTGTTGCATCTGAAAGTAGAAACTCGCCCGATTACAACGGTGTGCGTACTTTTCCCCTAGGCCGTTCTAGTTATGCTTGTCGAGCATCAGAACTGCGAAAATTTTGAGTTTCTCAAGCGTTTCTTACCTCCAAACTGCCATATCTCGCGAACGGAATGACCAATCCGCAAAATTTCTGTTGCATCTGAAAGTAGAAACTCGCCCGATTACAACGGTATGCGTACTTTTCCCCTAGGCCGTTCTTGTTATTCGTTTCGAGCATCAGAACTGCGAAAATTTTGAGTTTCTCAAGCGTTTCTTACCTCCATACTGCCATATCTCGCGAACGGATTGACCAATCCGCAAAATTTCTGTTGCATCGGAAAGTAGAAACTCGCCCGATTACAACGGTATGCGTACTTTTCCCCTAGCCCGTTCTAGTTATTCGTTTCGAGCATCAGAACTGCGAAAATTTTGAGTTTCTCAAGCGTTTCTTACTTCCAAACTGCCATATCTCGCGAACGGATTGACCAACCCGCAAAATTTCTGTTGCATCTGAAGGTAGAAACTCGCCCGATTACAACGGTGTGCGTACTTTTCCCCTAGGCCGTTCTAGTTATGCTTGTCGAGCATCAGAACTGCGAAAATTTTGGGTTTCTCAAGCGTTTCTTACCTCCAAACTGCCATATCTCGCGAACGGAATGACCAATCCGCAAAATTTCTGTTGCATCTGAAAGTAGAAACGCGCCCGATTACAACGGTGTGCGTACTTTTCCCCTAGGCCGTTCTAGTTATTCGTTTCGAGCATCAGAACTGCGAAGAATTTGAGTTTCTCGAGCGTTTCTTACATCCAAACTGCCATATCTCGCGAACGGATTGACCAATCCGCAAAATTTCTGTTGCATCTGAAAGTAGAAATTCGCCCGATTACAACTGTATGCGTACTTTTGCCCTAGCCCGTTCTAGTTATTCGTTTCGAGGAACAGAACTGCGAAAATTTTGAGTTTCTCAAGCGTTGCTTACCTCCGAACTGCCATATCTCGCGAACGGATTGACCAATCCGCAAAATTTCTGTTGCATCTGAAAGTAGAAACTCGCCCGATTACAACGGTGTGCGTACTTTTCCCCTAGGCCGTTCTAGTTATGCTTGTCGAGCATCAGAACTGCGAAAATTTTGAGTTTCTCTAGCGTTTCTTACCTCCAAACTGCCATATCTCGCGAACGGAATGACCAATCCGCAAAATTTCTGTTGCATCTGAAAGTAGAAACTCGCCCGATTACAACGGTATGCGTACTTTTCCCCTAGGCCGTACTTGTTATTCGTTTCGAGCATCAGAACTGCGAAAATTTTGAGTTTCTCAAGCGTTTCTTACCTCCATACTGCCATATCTCGCGAACGGATTGACCAATCCGCAAAATTTCTGTTGCATCTCAAAGTAGAAACTCGCCCGATTACAACACTATGCGTACTTCTCCACTAGGCCGTTCTAGTTATTCGTTTCGAGCATCAGAACTGCGAAAATTTTGAGTTTCTCAAGCGTTTCTTACTTCCAAACTGCCATATCTCGCGAACGGATTGACCAATCCGCAAAATTTCTGTTGCATCTCAAAGTAGAAACTCGCCCGATTACAACACTATGCGTACTTTTCCCGTAGGCCGTTCTAGTTATTCGTTTCGAGCATCAGAACTGCGAAAATTTTGAGTTTCTCAAGCGTTTCTTACCTCCAAACTGCCATATCTCGCGAACGGATTGACCAATCCGCAAAATTTCTGTTGCATCTGAAAGTACAAACTCGCCCGATTACAACGGTATGCGTACTTTTCCCCTAGCCCGTTCTAGTTATTCGTTTCGAGCAACAGAACTGCGAAAATTTTGAGTTTTTCAAGCGTTGCTTACCTCCAAACTGCCATATCTCGCGAACGGATTGACCAATCCGCAAAATTTCTGTTGCATCGGAAAGTAGAAACTCGCCCGATTACAACGGTATGCGTACTTTTCCCCTAGCCCGTTCTAGTTATTCGTTTCGAGCATCAGAACTGCGAAAATTTTGAGTTTCTCAAGCGTTTCTTACTTCCAAACTGCCATATCTCGCGAACGGATTGACCAACCCGCAAAATTTCTGTTGCACCTGAAGGTAGAAACTCGCCCGATTACAACGGTGTGCGTACTTTTCCCCTAGGCCGTTCTAGTTATTCGTTTCGAGCATCAGAACTGCGAACATTTTCAGTTTCTCGAGCGTTTCTTACATCCAAACTGCCATATCTCGCGAACTGATTGACCAATCCGCAAAATTTCTGTTGCATCTGAAAGTAGAAATTCGCCCGATTACAAATGTATGCGTACTTTTCCCCTAGCCCGTTCTAGTTATTCGTTTCGAGCAACAGAACTGCGAAAATTTTGAGTTTCTCAAGCGTTGCTTACCTCCAAACTGCCATATCTCGCGAACGGATTGACCAATCCGCAAAATTTCTGTTGCATCTGAAAGTAGAAACTCGCCCGATTACAACGGTGTGCGTACTTTTCCCCTAGGCCGTTCTAGTTATGCTTGTCGAGCATCAGAACTGCGAAAATTTTGAGTTTCTCAAGCGTTTCTTACCTCCAAACTGCCATATCTCGCGAACGGAATGACCAATCCGCAAAATTTCTGTTGCATCTGAAAGTAGAAACACGCCCGATTACAACGGTGTGCGTACTTTTCCCCTAGGCCGTTCTTGTTATTCGTTTCGAGCATCAGAACTGCGAACATTTTGAGTTTCTCGAGCGTTTCTTACATCCAAACTGCCATATCTCGCGAACTGATTGACCAATCCGCAAAATTTCTGTTGCATCTGAAAGTAGAAATTCGCCCGATTACAAATGTATGCGTACTTTTCCCCTAGCCCGTTCTAGTTATTCGTTTCGAGCAACAGAACTGCGAAAATTTTGAGTTTCTCAAGCGTTGCTTACCTCCAAACTGCCATATCTCGCGAACGGATTGACCAATCCGCAAAATTTCTGTTGCATCTGAAAGTAGAAACTCGCCCGATTACAACGGTGTGCGTACTTTTCCCCTAGGCCGTTCTAGTTATGCTTGTCGAGCATCAGAACTGCGAAAATTTTGAGTTTCTCAAGCGTTTCTTACTTCCAAACTGCCATATCTCGCGAACGGAATGACCAATCCGCAAAATTTCTGTTGCATCTGAAAGTAGAAACACGCCCGATTACAACGGTGTGCGTACTTTTCCCCTAGGCCGTTCTTGTTATTCGTTTCGAGCATCAGAACTGCGAAAATTTTGTGTTTCTCAAGCGTTTCTTACATCCAAACTGCCACATCTCGCGAACGGATTGACCAATCAGCAAAATTTCTGTTGCATCTGAAAGTAGAAACTCGCCCGATTACAACGGTATGCGTACTTTTCCCCTAGGCCGTTCTAGTTATTCGTTTCGAGCAACAGAACTGCGAAAATTTTGAGTTTCTCAAGCGTTGCTTACCTCCGAACTGCCATATCTCGCGAACGGATTGACCAATCCGCAAAATTTCTGTTGCATCTGAAAGTAGAAACTCGCCCGATTACAACGGTGTGCGTACTTTTCCCCTAGGCCGTTCTAGTTATGCTTGTCGAGCATCAGAACTGCGAAAATTTTGAGTTTCTCAAGCGTTTCTTACCTCCAAACTGCCATATCTCGCGAACGGAATGACCAATCCGCAAAATTTCTGTTGCATCTGAAAGTAGAAACACGCCCGATTACAACGGTGTGCGTACTTTTCCCCTAGGCCGTTCTTGTTATTCGTTTCGAGCATCAGAACTGCGAAAATTTTGTGTTTCTCAAGCGTTTCTTACATCCAAACTGCCACATCTCGCGAACGGATTGACCAATCAGCAAAATTTCTGTTGCATCTGAAAGTAGAAACTCGCCCGATTACAACGGTATGCGTACTTTTCCCCTAGGCCGTTCTAGTTATTCGTTTCGAGCAACAGAACTGCGAAAATTTTGAGTTTCTCAAGCGTTGCTTACCTCCGAACTGCCATATCTCGCGAACGGATTGACCAATCCGCAAAATTTCTGTTGCATCTGAAAGTAGAAACTCGCCCGATTACAACGGTGTGCGTACTTTTCCCCTAGGCCGTTCTAGTTATGCTTGTCGAGCATCAGAACTGCGAAAATTTTGAGTTTCTCAAGCGTTTCTTACCTCCAAACTGCCATATCTCGCGAACGGAGTGACCAATCCGCAAAATTTCTGTTGCATCTGAAAGTAGAGACGCGCCCGATTACAACGGTGTGCGTACTTTTCCCCTAGGCCGTTCTAGTTATTCGTTTCAAGCATCAGAACTGCGAAGATTTTGAGTTTCTCGAGCGTTTCTTACATCCAAACTGCCATATCTCACGAAACGGATTGACCAATCCGCAAAAGTTCTGTTGCATCTGAAAGTAGAAATTCGCCCGATTACAACTGTATGCGTACTTTTCCCCTAGCCCGTTCTAGTTATTCGTTTCGAGCAACAGAACTGCGAAAATTTTGAGTTTCTCAATCGTTGCTTACCTCCAAACTGCCATATCTCGCGAACGGATTGACCAATCCGCAAAATTTCTGTTGCATCTGAAAGTAGAAACGCGCCCGATTACAACGGTGTGCGTACTTTTCCCCTAGGCCGTTCTTGTTATTCGTTTCGAGCATCAGAACTGCGAAAATTTTGAGTTTCTCAATCGTTGCTTACCTCCATACTGCCATATCTCGCGAACGGATTGACCAATCCGCAAAATTTCTGTTGCATCTCAAAGTAGAAACTCGCCCGATTACAACACTATGCGTACTTTTCCACTAGGCCGTTCTAGTTATTCGTTTCGAGCATCAGAACTGCGAAAATTTTGAGTTTCTCAAGCGTTTCTTACCTCCAAACTGCCATATCTCGCGAACGGATTGACCAATCCGCAAAATTTCTGTTGCATCTGAAAGTACAAACTCGCCCGATTACAACGGTATGCGTACTTTTCCCCTAGCCCGTTCTAGTTATTCGTTTCGAGCAATAGAACTGCGAAAGTTTTGAGTTTTTCAAGCGTTGCTTACCTCCAAACTGCCATATCTCGCGAACGGATTGACCAATCCGCAAAATTTCTGTTGCATCGGAAAGTAGAAACTCGCCCGATTACAACGGTATGCGTACTTTTCCCCTAGCCCGTTCCAGTTATTCGTTTCGAGCAACAGAACTGCGAAAATTTTGAGTTTCTCAAGCGTTGCTTACCTCCAAACTGCCATATCTCGCGAACGGATTGACCAATCCGCAAAATTTCTGTTGCATCTGAAAGTAGAAACGCGCCCGATTACAACGGTGTGCGTACTTTTCCCCTAGGCCGTTCTTGTTATTCGTTTCGAGCATCAGAACTGCGAAAATTTTGAGTTTCTCAAGCGTTTCTTACCTCCATACTGCCATATCTCGCGAACGGATTGACCAATCCGCAAAATTTCTGTTGCATCTCAAAGTAGAAACTCGCCCGATTACAACACTATGCGTACTTTTCCACTAGGCCGTTCTAGTTATTCGTTTCGAGCATCAGAACTGCGAAAATTTTGAGTTTCTCAAGCGTTTCTTACTTCCAAACTGCCATATCTCGCGAACGGATTGACCAATCCGCAAAATTTCTGTTGCATCTCAAAGTAGAAACTCGCCCGATTACAACACTATGCGTACTTTTCCCGTAGGCCGTTCTAGTTATTCGTTTCGAGCATCAGAACTGCGAAAATTTTGAGTTTCTCAAGCGTTTCTTACCTCCAAACTGCCATATCTCGCGAACGGATTGACCAATCCGCAAAATTTCTGTTGCATCGGAAAGTAGAAACTCGCCCGATTACAACGGTATGCGTACTTTTCCCCTAGCCCGTTCTAGTTATTCGTTTCGAGCATCAGAACTGCGAAAATTTTGAGTTTCTCAAGCGTTTCTTACTTCCAAACTGCCATATCTCGCGAACGGATTGACCAACCCGCAAAATTTCTGTTGCATCTGAAGGTAGAAACTCGCCCGATTACAACAGTATGCGTACTTTTCCCCTAGGCCGTTCTAGTTATTCGTTTCGAGCATCAGAACTGCGAAAATTTTGAGTTTCTCAAGCGTTTCGTACCTCCAAACTGCCATATCTCGCGAACGGATTGACCAATCCGCAAAATTTCTGTTGCATCTGAAAGTAGAAACTCGCCCGATTACAACGGTGTGCGTACTTTTCCCCTAGGCCGTTCTAGTTATGCTTGTCGAGCATCAGAACTGCGAAAATTTTGAGTTTCTCAAGCGTTTCTTACCTCCAAACTGCCATATCTCGCGAACGGAATGACCAATCCGCAAAATTTCTGTTGCATCTGAAAGTAGAAACACGCCCGATTACAACGGTGTGCGTACTTTTCCCCTAGGCCGTTCTTGTTATTCGTTTCGAGCATCAGAACTGCGAAAATTTTGTGTTTCTCAAGCGTTTCTTACATCCAAACTGCCACATCTCGCGAACGGATTGACCAATCAGCAAAATTTCTGTTGCATCTGAAAGTAGAAACTCGCCCGATTACAACGGTATGCGTACTTTTCCCCTAGGCCGTTCTAGTTATTCGTTTCGAGCAACAGAACTGCGAAAATTTTGAGTTTCTCAAGCGTTGCTTACCTCCGAACTGCCATATCTCGCGAACGGATTGACCAATCCGCAAAATTTCTGTTGCATCTGAAAGTAGAAACTCGCCCGATTACAACGGTGTGCGTACTTTTCCCCTAGGCCGTTCTAGTTATGCTTGTCGAGCATCAGAACTGCGAAAATTTTGAGTTTCTCAAGCGTTTCTTACCTCCAAACTGCCATATCTCGCGAACGGAGTGACCAATCCGCAAAATTTCTGTTGCATCTGAAAGTAGAAACGCGCCCGATTACAACGGTGTGCGTACTTTTCCCCTAGGCCGTTCTAGTTATTCGTTTCAAGCATCAGAACTGCGAAGATTTTGAGTTTCTCGAGCGTTTCTTACATCCAAACTGCCATATCTCACGAAACGGATTGACCAATCCGCAAAAGTTCTGTTGCATCTGAAAGTAGAAATTCGCCCGATTACAACTGTATGCGTACTTTTCCCCTAGCCCGTTCTAGTTATTCGTTTCGAGCAACAGAACTGCGAAAATTTTGAGTTTCTCAATCGTTGCTTACCTCCAAACTGCCATATCTCGCGAACGGATTGACCAATCCGCAAAATTTCTGTTGCATCTGAAAGTAGAAACGCGCCCGATTACAACGGTGTGCGTACTTTTCCCCTAGGCCGTTCTTGTTATTCGTTTCGAGCATCAGAACTGCGAAAATTTTGAGTTTCTCAATCGTTGCTTACCTCCATACTGCCATATCTCGCGAACGGATTGACCAATCCGCAAAATTTCTGTTGCATCTCAAAGTAGAAACTCGCCCGATTACAACACTATGCGTACTTTTCCACTAGGCCGTTCTAGTTATTCGTTTCGAGCATCAGAACTGCGAAAATTTTGAGTTTCTCAAGCGTTTCTTACCTCCAAACTGCCATATCTCGCGAACGGATTGACCAATCCGCAAAATTTCTGTTGCATCTGAAAGTACAAACCCGCCCGATTACAACGGTATGCGTACTTTTCCCCTAGCCCGTTCTAGTTATTCGTTTCGAGCAATAGAACTGCGAAAGTTTTGAGTTTTTCAAGCGTTGCTTACCTCCAAACTGCCATATCTCGCGAACGGATTGACCAATCCGCAAAATTTCTGTTGCATCGGAAAGTAGAAACTCGCCCGATTACAACGGTATGCGTACTTTTCCCCTAGCCCGTTCTAGTTATTCGTTTCGAGCATCAGAACTGCGAAAATTTTGAGTTTCTCAAGCGTTTCTTACTTCCAAACTGCCATATCTCGCGAACGGATGGAACAACCCGCAAAATTTCTGTTGCATCTGAAGGTAGAAACTCGCCCGATTACAACGGTGTGCGTACTTTTCCCCTAGGCCGTTCTAGTTATGCTTGTCGAGCATCAGAACTGCGAAAATTTTGAGTTTCTCAAGCGTTTCTTACCTCCAAACTGCCATATCTCGCGAACGGAATGACCAATCCGCAAAATTTCTGTTGCATCTGAAAGTAGAAACGCGCCCGATTACAACGGTGTGCGTACTTTTCCCCTAGGCCGTTCTAGTTATTCGTTTCGAGCATCAGAACTGCGAAGATTTTGAGTTTCTCGAGCGTTTCTTACATCCAAACTGCCATATCTCGCGAACGGATTGACCAATCCGCAAAATTTCTGTTGCATCTGAAAGTAGAAATTCGCCCGATTACAACTGTATGCGTACTTTTCCCCTAGCCCGTTCCAGTTATTCGTTTCGAGCAACAGAACTGCGAAAATTTTGAGTTTCTCAAGCGTTGCTTACCTCCAAACTGCCATATCTCGCGAACGGATTGACCAATCCGCAAAATTTCTGTTGCATCTGAAAGTAGAAACGCGCCCGATTACAACGGTGTGCGTACTTTTCCCCTAGGCCGTTCTTGTTATTCGTTTCGAGCATCAGAACTGCGAAAATTTTGAGTTTCTCAAGCGTTTCTTACCTCCATACTGCCATATCTCGCGAACGGATTGACCAATCCGCAAAATTTCTGTTGCATCTCAAAGTAGAAACTCGCCCGATTACAACACTATGCGTACTTTTCCACTAGGCCGTTCTAGTTATTCGTTTCGAGCATCAGAACTGCGAAAATTTTGAGTTTCTCAAGCGTTTCTTACTTCCAAACTGCCATATCTCGCGAACGGATTGACCAATCCGCAAAATTTCTGTTGCATCTCAAAGTAGAAACTCGCCCGATTACAACACTATGCGTACTTTTCCCGTAGGCCGTTCTAGTTATTCGTTTCGAGCATCAGAACTGCGAAAATTTTGAGTTTCTCAAGCGTTTCTTACCTCCAAACTGCCATATCTCGCGAACGGATTGACCAATCCGCAAAATTTCTGTTGCATCGGAAAGTAGAAACTCGCCCGATTACAACGGTATGCGTACTTTTCCCCTAGCCCGTTCTAGTTATTCGTTTCGAGCATCAGAACTGCGAAAATTTTGAGTTTCTCAAGCGTTTCTTACTTCCAAACTGCCATATCTCGCGAACGGATTGACCAACCCGCAAAATTTCTGTTGCATCTGAAGGTAGAAACTCGCCCGATTACAACAGTATGCGTACTTTTCCCCTAGGCCGTTCTAGTTATTCGTTGCGAGCATCAGAACTGCGAAAATTTTGAGTTTCTCAAGCGTTTCGTACCTCCAAACTGCCATATCTCGCGAACGGATTGACCAATCCGCAAAATTTCTGTTGCATCTGAAAGTAGAAACTCGCCCGATTACAACGGTGTGCGTACTTTTCCCCTAGGCCGTTCTAGTTATTCGTTTCGAGCATCAGAACTGCGAAAATTTTGAGTTCCTCGAGCGTTTCTTACATCCAAACTGCCATACCTCGCGAACGGATTGACCAATCCGCAAAATTTCTGTTGCATCTGAAAGTAGAAACTCGCCCGATTACAACGGTGTGCGTACTTTTCCCCTAGGCCGTTCTAGTTATGCTTGTCGAGCATCAGAACTGCGAAAATTTTGAGTTTCTCGAGCGTTTCTTACCTCCAAACTGCCATATCTCGCGAACGGATTGACCAATCCGCAAAATTTCTGTTGCATCTGAAAGTAGAAACTCGCCCGATTACAACGGTGTGCGTACTTTTCCCCTAGGCCGTTCTAGTTATGCTTGTCGAGCATCAGAACTGCGAAAATTTTGAGTTTCTCAAGCGTTTCTTACCTCCAAACTGCCATATCTCGCGAACGGAATGACCAATCCGCAAAATTTCTGTTGCATCTGAAAGTAGAAACACGCCCGATTACAACGGTGTGCGTACTTTTCCCCTAGGCCGTTCTTGTTATTCGTTTCGAGCATCAGCACTGCGAAAATTTTGAGTTTCTCAAGCGTTTCTTACCTCCAAACTGCCATATCTCGCGAACGGAATGACCAATCCGCAAAATTTCTGTTGCATCTGAAAGTAGAAACTCGCCCGATTACAACGGTGTGCGTACTTTTCCCCTAGGCCGTTCTTGTTAGTCGTTTCGAGCATCAGAACTGCGAAAATTTTGAGTTTCTCAAGCGTTTCTTACTTCCAAACTGCCATATCTCGCGAACGGATTGACCAACCCGCAAAATTTCTGTTGCATCTGAAGGTAGAAACTCGCCCGATTACAACAGTATGCGTACTTTTCCCCTAGGCCGTTCTAGTTATTCGTTTCGAGCATCAGAACTGCGAAAATTTTGAGTTTCTCAAGCGTTTCGTACCTCCAAACTGCCATATCTCGCGAACGGATTGACCAATCCGCAAAATTTCTGTTGCATCTGAAAGTAGAAACTCGCCCGATTACAACGGTGTGCGTACTTTTCCCCTAGGCCGTTCTAGTTATTCGTTTCGAGCATCAGAACTGCGAAAATTTTGAGTTTCTCGAGCGTTTCTTACATCCAAACTGCCATACCTCGCGAACGGATTGACCAATCCGCAAAATTTCTGTTGCATCTGAAAGTAGAAACTCGCCCGATTACAACGGTGTGCGTACTTTTCCCCTAGGCCGTTCTAGTTATGCTTGTCGAGCATCAGAACTGCGAAAATTTTGAGTTTCTCGAGCGTTCCTTACCTCCAAACTGCCATATCTCGCGAACGGATTGACCAATCCGCAAAATTTCTGTTGCATCTGAAAGTAGAAACTCGCCCGGTTACAACGGTGTGCGTACTTTTCCCCTAGGCCGTTCTAGTTATGCTTGTCGAGCATCAGAACTGCGAAAATTTTGAGTTTCTCAAGCGTTTCTTACCTCCAAACTGCCATATCTCGCGAACGGAATGACCAATCCGCAAAATTTCTGTTGCATCTGAAAGTAGAAACACGCCCGATTACAACGGTGTGCGTACTTTTCCCCTAGGCCGTTCTTGTTATTCGTTTCGAGCATCAGCACTGCGAAAATTTTGTGTTTCTCTAGCGTTTCTTACATCCAAACTGCCACATCTCGCGAACGGATTGACCAACCCGCAAAATTTCTGTTGCATCTGATGGTAGAAACTCGCCCGATTACAACGGTATGCTTACTTTTCCCCTAGGCCGTTCTAGTTATTCGTTTCGAGCATCAGAACTGCGAAAATTTTGTGTTTCTCAAGCGTTTCGTACCTCCAAACTGCCATATCTCGCGAACGGATTGACCAATCCGCAAAATTTCTGTTGCATCTGAAAGTAGAAACTCGCCCGATTACAAAGGTGTGCGTACTTTTCCCCTAGGCCGTTCTAGTTATTCGTTTCGAGCATCAGAACTGCGAAAATTTTGAGTTTCTCGAGCGTTTCTTACATCCAAACTGCCATATCTCGCGAACGGATTGACCAATCCGCAAAATTTCTGTTGCATCTGAAAGTAGAAATTCGCCCGATTACAACTGTATGCGTACTTTTCCCCTAGCCCGTTCTAGTTATTCGTTTCGAGCAACAGAACTGCGAAAATTTTGAGTTTCTCAAGCGTTGCTTACCTCCAAACTGCCATATCTCGCGAACGGATTCACCAATCCGCAAAATTTCTGTTGCATCTGAAAGTAGAAACTCGCCCGATTACAACGGTGTGCGTACTTTTCCCCTAGGCCGTTCTAGTTATGCTTGTCGAGCATCAGAACTGCGAAAATTTTGAGTTTCTCAAGCGTTTCTTACCTCCAAACTGCCATATCTCGCGAACGGAATGACCAATCCGCAAAATTTCTGTTGCATCTGAAAGTAGAAACTCGCCCGATTACAACGGTGTGCGTACTTTTCCCCTAGGCCGTTCTTGTTAGTCGTTTCGAGCATCAGAACTGCGAAAATTTTGAGTTTCTCAAGCGTTTCTTACCTCCAAACTGCCATATCTCGCGAACGGAATGACCAATCCGCAAAATTTCTGTTGCATCTGAAAGTAGAAACTCGCCCGATTACAACGGTATGCGTACTTTTCCCCTAGCCCGTTCTAGTTATTCGTTTCGAGCAACAGAACTGCGAAAATTTTGAGTTTTTCAAGCGTTGCTTACCTCCAAACTGCCATATCTCGCGAACGGATTGACCAATCCGCAAAATATCTGTTGCATCTGAAAGTAGAAACTCGCCCGATTACAACGGTGTGCGTACTATTCCCCTAGGTCGTTCTAGTTATGCTTGTCGAGCATCAGAACTGCGAAAATTTTGAGTTTCTCTAGCGTTTCTTACCTCCAAACTGCCATATCTCGCGAACGGATTGACCAATCCGCAAAATTTCTGTTGCATCTGAAAGTAGAAACTCGCCCGATTACAACACTATGCGTACTTTTCCCCTAGCCCGTTCTAGTTATTCGTTTCGAGCAACAGAACTGCGAAAATTTTGAGTTTTTCAAGCGTTGCTTACCTCCAAACTGCCATATCTCGCGAACGGATTGACCAATCCGCAAAATTTCTGTTGCATCTGAAAGTAGAAACTCGCCCGATTACAACGGTATGCGTACTTTTCCCCTAGCCCGTTCTAGTTATTCGTTTCGAGCATCAGAACTGCGAAAATTTTGAGTTTCTCAAGCGTTGCTTACCTCCAAACTGCCATATCTCGCGTACGGATTGACCAATCCGCAAAATTTCTGTTGCATCTGAAAGTAGAAACTCGCCCGATTACAACTGTATGCGTACTTTTCCCCTAGCCCGTTCTAGTTATTCGTTTCGAGCAACAGAACTGCGAAAATTTTGAGTTTCTCAAGCGTTGCTTACCTCCAAACTGCCATATCTCGCGAACGGATTCACCAATCCGCAAAATTTCTGTTGCATCTGAAAGTAGAAACTCGCCCGATTACAACGGTGTGCGTACTTTTCCCCTAGGCCGTTCTAGTTATGCTTGTCGAGCATCAGAACTGCGAAAATTTTGAGTTTCTCAAGCGTTTCTTACCTCCAAACTGCCATATCTCGCGAACGGATTGACCAATCCGCAAAATTTCTGTTGCATCCGAAAGTAGAAACTCGCCCGATTACAAGGGTATGCGTACTTTTCCCCTACGCCGTTCTAGTTATGCTTGTCGAGCATCAGATCTGCGAAAATTTTGAGTTTCTCGAGCGTTTCTTACCTCCAAACTGCCATATCTCGCGAACGGAATGACCAATCCGCAAAATTTCTGTTGCATCTGAAAGTAGAAACTCGCCCGATTACAACACTATGCGTACTTTTTCCCTAGGCCGTTCTAGTTATTCGTTTCGAGCATCAGAACTGCGAAAATTTTGAGTTTCTCAAGCGTTTCTTACTTCCAAACTGCCATATCTCGCGAACGGATTGACCAACCCGCAAAATTTCTGTTGCATCTGAAGGCAGAAACTCGCCCGATTACAACACTATGCGTACTTTTCCACTAGGCCGTTCTAGTTATTCGTTTCGAGCATCAGAACTGCGAAAATTTTGAGTTTTTCAAGCGTTTCGTACCTCCAAACTGCCATATCTCGCGAACGGATTGACCAATCCGCAAAATTTCTGTTGCATCTCAAAGTAGAAACTCGCCCGATTACAACACTATGCGTACTTTTCCCGTAGGCCGTTCTAGTTATTCGTTTCGAGCATCAGAACTGCGAAAATTTTGAGTTTCTCAAGCGTTTCTTACCTCCAAACTGCCATATCTCGCGAACGGATTGACCAATCCGCAAAATTTCTGTTGCATCGGAAAGTAGAAACTCGCCCGATTACAACGGTATGCGTACTTTTCCCCTACCCCGTTCTAGTTATTCGTTTCGAGCATCAGAACTGCGAAAATTTTGAGTTTCTCAAGCGTTTCTTACTTCCAAACTGCCATATCTCGCGAACGGATTGACCAACCCGCAAAATTTCTGTTGCATCTGAAGGTAGAAACTCGCCCGATTACAACAGTATGCGTACTTTTCCCCTAGGCCGTTCTAGTTATTCGTTGCGAGCATCAGAACTGCGAAAATTTTGAGTTTCTCAAGCGTTTCGTACCTCCAAACTGCCATATCTCGCGAACGGATTGACCAATCCGCAAAATTTCTGTTGCATCTGAAAGTAGAAACTCGCCCGATTACAACGGTGTGCGTACTTTTCCCCTAGGCCGTTCTAGTTATTCGTTTCGAGCATCAGAACTGCGAAAATTTTGAGTTCCTCGAGCGTTTCTTACATCCAAACTGCCATACCTCGCGAACGGATTGACCAATCCGCAAAATTTCTGTTGCATCTGAAAGTAGAAACTCGCCCGATTACAACGGTGTGCGTACTTTTCCCCTAGGCCGTTCTAGTTATGCTTGTCGAGCATCAGAACTGCGAAAATTTTGAGTTTCTCGAGCGTTTCTTACCTCCAAACTGCCATATCTCGCGAACGGATTGACCAATCCGCAAAATTTCTGTTGCATCTGAAAGTAGAAACTCGCCCGATTACAACGGTGTGCGTACTTTTCCCCTAGGCCGTTCTAGTTATGCTTGTCGAGCATCAGAACTGCGAAAATTTTGAGTTTCTCAAGCGTTTCTTACCTCCAAACTGCCATATCTCGCGAACGGAATGACCAATCCGCAAAATTTCTGTTGCATCTGAAAGTAGAAACACGCCCGATTACAACGGTGTGCGTACTTTTCCCCTAGGCCGTTCTTGTTATTCGTTTCGAGCATCAGCACTGCGAAAATTTTGAGTTTCTCAAGCGTTTCTTACCTCCAAACTGCCATATCTCGCGAACGGAATGACCAATCCGCAAAATTTCTGTTGCATCTGAAAGTAGAAACTCGCCCGATTACAACGGTGTGCGTACTTTTCCCCTAGGCCGTTCTTGTTAGTCGTTTCGAGCATCAGAACTGCGAAAATTTTGAGTTTCTCAAGCGTTTCTTACTTCCAAACTGCCATATCTCGCGAACGGATTGACCAACCCGCAAAATTTCTGTTGCATCTGAAGGTAGAAACTCGCCCGATTACAACAGTATGCGTACTTTTCCCCTAGGCCGTTCTAGTTATTCGTTTCGAGCATCAGAACTGCGAAAATTTTGAGTTTCTCAAGCGTTTCGTACCTCCAAACTGCCATATCTCGCGAACGGATTGACCAATCCGCAAAATTTCTGTTGCATCTGAAAGTAGAAACTCGCCCGATTACAACGGTGTGCGTACTTTTCCCCTAGGCCGTTCTAGTTATTCGTTGCGAGCATCAGAACTGCGAAAATTTTGAGTTTCTCAAGCGTTTCGTACCTCCAAACTGCCATATCTCGCGAACGGATTGACCAATCCGCAAAATTTCTGTTGCATCTGAAAGTAGAAACTCGCCCGATTACAACGGTGTGCGTACTTTTCCCCTAGGCCGTTCTAGTTATTCGTTTCGAGCATCAGAACTGCGAAAATTTTGAGTTCCTCGAGCGTTTCTTACATCCAAACTGCCATACCTCGCGAACGGATTGACCAATCCGCAAAATTTCTGTTGCATCTGAAAGTAGAAACTCGCCCGATTACAACGGTGTGCGTACTTTTCCCCTAGGCCGTTCTAGTTATGCTTGTCGAGCATCAGAACTGCGAAAATTTTGAGTTTCTCGAGCGTTTCTTACCTCCAAACTGCCATATCTCGCGAACGGATTGACCAATCCGCAAAATTTCTGTTGCATCTGAAAGTAGAAACTCGCCCGATTACAACGGTGTGCGTACTTTTCCCCTAGGCCGTTCTAGTTATGCTTGTCGAGCATCAGAACTGCGAAAATTTTGAGTTTCTCAAGCGTTTCTTACCTCCAAACTGCCATATCTCGCGAACGGAATGACCAATCCGCAAAATTTCTGTTGCATCTGAAAGTAGAAACACGCCCGATTACAACGGTGTGCGTACTTTTCCCCTAGGCCGTTCTTGTTATTCGTTTCGAGCATCAGCACTGCGAAAATTTTGAGTTTCTCAAGCGTTTCTTACCTCCAAACTGCCATATCTCGCGAACGGAATGACCAATCCGCAAAATTTCTGTTGCATCTGAAAGTAGAAACTCGCCCGATTACAACGGTGTGCGTACTTTTCCCCTAGGCCGTTCTTGTTAGTCGTTTCGAGCATCAGAACTGCGAAAATTTTGAGTTTCTCAAGCGTTTCTTACTTCCAAACTGCCATATCTCGCGAACGGATTGACCAACCCGCAAAATTTCTGTTGCATCTGAAGGTAGAAACTCGCCCGATTACAACAGTATGCGTACTTTTCCCCTAGGCCGTTCTAGTTATTCGTTTCGAGCATCAGAACTGCGAAAATTTTGAGTTTCTCAAGCGTTTCGTACCTCCAAACTGCCATATCTCGCGAACGGATTGACCAATCCGCAAAATTTCTGTTGCATCTGAAAGTAGAAACTCGCCCGATTACAACGGTGTGCGTACTTTTCCCCTAGGCCGTTCTAGTTATTCGTTTCGAGCATCAGAACTGCGAAAATTTTGAGTTTCTCGAGCGTTTCTTACATCCAAACTGCCATACCTCGCGAACGGATTGACCAATCCGCAAAATTTCTGTTGCATCTGAAAGTAGAAACTCGCCCGATTACAACGGTGTGCGTACTTTTCCCCTAGGCCGTTCTAGTTATGCTTGTCGAGCATCAGAACTGCGAAAATTTTGAGTTTCTCGAGCGTTCCTTACCTCCAAACTGCCATATCTCGCGAACGGATTGACCAATCCGCAAAATTTCTGTTGCATCTGAAAGTAGAAACTCGCCCGGTTACAACGGTGTGCGTACTTTTCCCCTAGGCCGTTCTAGTTATGCTTGTCGAGCATCAGAACTGCGAAAATTTTGAGTTTCTCAAGCGTTTCTTACCTCCAAACTGCCATATCTCGCGAACGGAATGACCAATCCGCAAAATTTCTGTTGCATCTGAAAGTAGAAACACGCCCGATTACAACGGTGTGCGTACTTTTCCCCTAGGCCGTTCTTGTTATTCGTTTCGAGCATCAGCACTGCGAAAATTTTGTGTTTCTCTAGCGTTTCTTACATCCAAACTGCCACATCTCGCGAACGGATTGACCAACCCGCAAAATTTCTGTTGCATCTGATGGTAGAAACTCGCCCGATTACAACGGTATGCTTACTTTTCCCCTAGGCCGTTCTAGTTATTCGTTTCGAGCATCAGAACTGCGAAAATTTTGTGTTTCTCAAGCGTTTCGTACCTCCAAACTGCCATATCTCGCGAACGGATTGACCAATCCGCAAAATTTCTGTTGCATCTGAAAGTAGAAACTCGCCCGATTACAAAGGTGTGCGTACTTTTCCCCTAGGCCGTTCTAGTTATTCGTTTCGAGCATCAGAACTGCGAAAATTTTGAGTTTCTCGAGCGTTTCTTACATCCAAACTGCCATATCTCGCGAACGGATTGACCAATCCGCAAAATTTCTGTTGCATCTGAAAGTAGAAATTCGCCCGATTACAACTGTATGCGTACTTTTCCCCTAGCCCGTTCTAGTTATTCGTTTCGAGCAACAGAACTGCGAAAATTTTGAGTTTCTCAAGCGTTGCTTACCTCCAAACTGCCATATCTCGCGAACGGATTCACCAATCCGCAAAATTTCTGTTGCATCTGAAAGTAGAAACTCGCCCGATTACAACGGTGTGCGTACTTTTCCCCTAGGCCGTTCTAGTTATGCTTGTCGAGCATCAGAACTGCGAAAATTTTGAGTTTCTCAAGCGTTTCTTACCTCCAAACTGCCATATCTCGCGAACGGAATGACCAATCCGCAAAATTTCTGTTGCATCTGAAAGTAGAAACTCGCCCGATTACAACGGTGTGCGTACTTTTCCCCTAGGCCGTTCTTGTTAGTCGTTTCGAGCATCAGAACTGCGAAAATTTTGAGTTTCTCAAGCGTTTCTTACCTCCAAACTGCCATATCTCGCGAACGGAATGACCAATCCGCAAAATTTCTGTTGCATCTGAAAGTAGAAACTCGCCCGATTACAACGGTATGCGTACTTTTCCCCTAGCCCGTTCTAGTTATTCGTTTCGAGCAACAGAACTGCGAAAATTTTGAGTTTTTCAAGCGTTGCTTACCTCCAAACTGCCATATCTCGCGAACGGATTGACCAATCCGCAAAATATCTGTTGCATCTGAAAGTAGAAACTCGCCCGATTACAACGGTGTGCGTACTATTCCCCTAGGTCGTTCTAGTTATGCTTGTCGAGCATCAGAACTGCGAAAATTTTGAGTTTCTCTAGCGTTTCTTACCTCCAAACTGCCATATCTCGCGAACGGATTGACCAATCCGCAAAATTTCTGTTGCATCTGAAAGTAGAAACTCGCCCGATTACAACACTATGCGTACTTTTCCCCTAGCCCGTTCTAGTTATTCGTTTCGAGCAACAGAACTGCGAAAATTTTGAGTTTTTCAAGCGTTGCTTACCTCCAAACTGCCATATCTCGCGAACGGATTGACCAATCCGCAAAATTTCTGTTGCATCTGAAAGTAGAAACTCGCCCGATTACAACGGTATGCGTACTTTTCCCCTAGCCCGTTCTAGTTATTCGTTTCGAGCATCAGAACTGCGAAAATTTTGAGTTTCTCAAGCGTTGCTTACCTCCAAACTGCCATATCTCGCGTACGGATTGACCAATCCGCAAAATTTCTGTTGCATCTGAAAGTAGAAACTCGCCCGATTACAACTGTATGCGTACTTTTCCCCTAGCCCGTTCTAGTTATTCGTTTCGAGCAACAGAACTGCGAAAATTTTGAGTTTCTCAAGCGTTGCTTACCTCCAAACTGCCATATCTCGCGAACGGATTCACCAATCCGCAAAATTTCTGTTGCATCTGAAAGTAGAAACTCGCCCGATTACAACGGTGTGCGTACTTTTCCCCTAGGCCGTTCTAGTTATGCTTGTCGAGCATCAGAACTGCGAAAATTTTGAGTTTCTCAAGCGTTTCTTACCTCCAAACTGCCATATCTCGCGAACGGATTGACCAATCCGCAAAATTTCTGTTGCATCCGAAAGTAGAAACTCGCCCGATTACAAGGGTATGCGTACTTTTCCCCTACGCCGTTCTAGTTATGCTTGTCGAGCATCAGATCTGCGAAAATTTTGAGTTTCTCGAGCGTTTCTTACCTCCAAACTGCCATATCTCGCGAACGGAATGACCAATCCGCAAAATTTCTGTTGCATCTGAAAGTAGAAACTCGCCCGATTACAACACTATGCGTACTTTTTCCCTAGGCCGTTCTAGTTATTCGTTTCGAGCATCAGAACTGCGAAAATTTTGAGTTTCTCAAGCGTTTCTTACTTCCAAACTGCCATATCTCGCGAACGGATTGACCAACCCGCAAAATTTCTGTTGCATCTGAAGGCAGAAACTCGCCCGATTACAACGGTATGCGTACTTTTCCCCTAGGCCGTTCTAGTTATTCGTTTCGAGCATCAGAACTGCGAAAATTTTGAGTTTTTCAAGCGTTTCGTACCTCCAAACTGCCATATCTCGCGAACGGATTGACCAATCCGCAAAATTTCTGTTGCATCTGAAAGTAGAAACTCGCCCGATTACAACACTATGCGTACTTTTCCCCTAGGCCGTTCTAGTTATTCGTTTCGAGCATCAGAACTGCGAAAATTTTGAGTTTCTCAAGCGTTTCTTACTTCCAAACTGCCATATCTCGCGAACGGATTGACCAATCCGCAAAATTTCTGTTGCATCTGAAGGTAGAAACTCGCCCGATTACAACACTATGCGTACTTTTCCCCTAGGCCGTTCTAGTCATTCGTTTCGAGCATCAGAACTGCGAAAATTTTGAGTTTCTCAAGCGTTTCTTACTTCCAAACTGCCATATCTCGCGAACGGATTGACCAATCCGCAAAATTTCTGTTGCATCTGAAGGTAGAAACTCGCCCGATTACAACGGTGTGCGTACTTTTCCCCTAGGCCGTTCTAGTTATTCGTTTCGAGCATCAGAACTGCGAAAATTTTGAGTTTCTCAAGGGTTTCTTACCTCCAAACTGCCATATCTCGCGAACGGATTGACCAATCCGCAAAATTTCTGTTGCAACTGAAAGTAGAAACTCGCCCGATTACAACACTATGCGTACTTTTCCCCTAGGCCGTTCTAGTTATTCGTTTCGAGCATCAGAATTGCGAAAATTACGAGTTTCTCAAGCGTTTCTTACTTCCAAACTGCCATATCTCGCGAACGGATTGACCAATTCGCAAAATTTCTGTTGCATCTGAAAGTAGAAACTCTCCCGATTACAACACTATGCGTACTTTTCCACTAGGCCGTTCTAGTTATTCGTTTCGAGCATCAGAACTGCGAAAATTTTGAGTTTCTCAAGCGTTTCTTACTTCCAAACTGCCATATCTCGCGAACGGATTGACCAATCCGCAAAATTTCTGTTGCATCTGAAGGTAGAAACTCGCCCGATTACAACGGTATGCGTACTTTTCCCGTAGGCCGTTCTGGTTATGCTTGTCGAGCATCAGAACTGCGAAAATTTTGAGTTTTTCAAGCGTTGCTTACCTCCAAACTGCCATATCTCGCGAACGGATTGACCAGTCCGCAAAATTTCTGTTGCATCTGAAGGTAGAAACTCGCCCGATTACAACGGTATGCGTACTTTTCCCCTAGCCCGTTCTAGTTATTCGTTTCGAGCATCAGAACTGCGAAAATTTTGAGTTTCTCAAGCGTTTCTTACCTCCAAACTGCCATATCTCGCGAACGGATTGACCAATCCGCAAAATTTCTATTGCAACTGAAAGTAGAAACTCGCCCGATTACAACACTATGCGTACTTTTCCCCTAGGCCGTTCTAGTCATTCGTTTCGAGCATCAGAACTGCGAAAATTTTGAGTTTCTCAAGCGTTTCTTACTTCCAAACTGCCATATCTCGCGAACGGATTGACCAATCCGCAAAATTTCTGTTGCATCTGAAGGTAGAAACTCGCCCGATTACAACGGTGTGCGTACTTTTCCCCTAGGCCGTTCTAGTTATTCGTTTCGAGCATCAGAACTGCGAAAATTTTGAGTTTCTCAAGGGTTTCTTACCTCCAAACTGCCATATCTCGCGAACGGATTGACCAATCCGCAAAATTTCTGTTGCAACTGAAAGTAGAAACTCGCCCGATTACAACACTATGCGTACTTTTCCCCTAGGCCGTTCTAGTTATTCGTTTCGAGCATCAGAATTGCGAAAATTACGAGTTTCTCAAGCGTTTCTTACATCCAAACTGCCATATCTCGCGAACGGATTGACCAATTCGCAAAATTTCTGTTGCATCTGAAAGTAGAAACTCTCCCGATTACAACACTATGCGTACTTTTCCACTAGGCCGTTCTAGTTATTCGTTTCGAGCATCAGAACTGCGAAAATTTTGAGTTTCTCAAGCGTTTCTTACTTCCAAACTGCCATATCTCGCGAACGGATTGACCAATCCGCAAAATTTCTGTTGCATCTGAAGGTAGAAACTCGCCCGATTACAACGGTATGCGTACTTTTCCCGTAGGCCGTTCTGGTTATGCTTGTCGAGCATCAGAACTGCGAAAATTTTGAGTTTTTCAAGCGTTGCTTACCTCCAAACTGCCATATCTCGCGAACGGATTGACCAGTCCGCAAAATTTCTGTTGCATCTGAAGGTAGAAACTCGCCCGATTACAACGGTATGCGTACTTTTCCCCTAGCCCGTTCTAGTTATTCGTTTCGAGCATCAGAACTGCGAAAATTTTGAGTTTCTCAAGCGTTTCTTACCTCCAAACTGCCATATCTCGCGAACGGATTGACCAATCCGCAAAATTTCTATTGCAACTGAAAGTAGAAACTCGCCCGATTACAACACTATGCGTACTTTTCCCCTAGGCCGTTCTAGTTATTCGTTTCGAGCATCAGAACTGCGAAAATTTTGAGTTTCTCAAGCGTTGCTTACCTCCAAACTGCCATATCTCGCGAACGGATTGAACAATTCGCAAAATTTCTGTTGCATCTGAAAGTAGAAACTCGCCCGATTACAACGGTGGGCGTACTTTTCCCCTAGGCCGTTCTAGTTATGCTTGTCGAGCATCAGAACTGCGAAAATTTTGAGTTTCTCAAGCGTTTCTTACCTCCAAACTGCCATATCTTGCGAACGGATTGACCAATCCGCAAAATTTCTGTTGCATCTGAAAGTAGAAACTCGCCCGATTACAACGGTGTCCGTACTTTTCCCCTAGGCCGTTCTTGTTATTCGTTTCGAGCATCAGAACCGCGAAAATTTTGTGTTTCTCAAGCGTTTCTTACATCCAAAGTGCCACATCTCGCGAACGGATTGACCAATCCGCAAAATTTCTGTTGCATCTGAAAGTAGAAACTCGCCCGATTACAACACTATGCGTACTTTTCCACTAGGCCGTTCTAGTTATTCGTTTCGAGCATCAGAACTGCGAAAATTTTGAGTTTCTCAAGCGTTTCTTACTTCCAAACTGCCATATCTCGCGAACGGATTGACCAATCCGCAAAATTTCTGTTGCATCTGAAGGTAGAAACTCGCCCGATTACAACGGTATGCGTACTTTTCCCCTAGGCCGTTCTGGTTATGCTTGTCGAGCATCAGAACTGCGAAAATTTTGAGTTTTTCAAGCGTTGCTTACCTCCAAACTGCCATATCTCGCGAACGGATTGACCAATCCGCAAAATTTCTGTTGCATCTGAAGGTAGAAACTCGCCCGATTACAACGGTATGCGCACTTTTCCCCTAGCCCGTTCTAGTTATTCGTTTCGAGCATCAGAACTGCGAAAATTTTGAGTTTCTCAAGCGTTTCTTACCTCCAAACTGCCATATCTTGCGAACGGAATGACCAATCCGCAAAATTTCTGTTGCATCTGAAAGTAGAAACTCGCCCGATTACAACGGTGTCCGTACTTTTCCCCTAGGCCGTTCTTGTTATTCGTTTCGAGCATCAGAACCGCGAAAATTTTGTGTTTCTCAAGCGTTTCTTACATCCAAAGTGCCACATCTCGCGAACGGATTGACCAATCCGCAAAATTTCTGTTGCATCTGAAAGTAGAAACTCGCCCGATTACAACGGTATGCGTACTTTTCCCCTAGGCCGTTCTAGTTATTCATTTCGAGCATCAGAACTGCGAAAATTTTGAGTTTCTCAAGCGTTTCTTACTTCCAAACTGCCATATCTCGCGAACGGATTGACCAACCCGCAAAATTTCTGTTGCATCTGAAGGTAGAAACTCGCCCGATTACAACACTATGCGTACTTTTCCCCTAGGCCGTTCTAGTCATTCGTTTCGAGCATCAGAACTGCGAAAATTTTGTGTTTCTCAAGCGTTTCTTACATCCAAAGTGCCACATCTCGCGAACGGATTGACCAATCCGCAAAATTTCTGTTGCATCTGAAAGTAGAAACTCGCCCGATTACAACGGTATGCGTACTTTTCCCCTAGGCCGTTCTAGTTATTCATTTCGAGCATCAGAACTGCGAAAATTTTGAGTTTCTCAAGCGTTTCGTACCTCCAAACTGCCATATCTCGCGAACGGATTGACCAATCCGCAAAATTTCTGTTGCATCTGAAAGTAGAAACTCGCCCGATTACAACACTATGCGTACTTTTTCCCTAGGCCGTTCTAGTCATTCGTTTCGAGCATCAGAACTGCGAAAATTTTGAGTTTCTCAAGCGTTTCTTACTTCCAAACTGCCATATCTCGCGAACGGATTGACCAATCCGCAAAATTTCTGTTGCATCTGAAGGTAGAAACTCGCCCAATTACAACGGTGTGCGTACTTTTCCCCTAGGCCGTTCTAGTTATTCGTTTCGAGCATCAGAACTGCGAAAATTTTGAGTTTCTCAAGGGTTTCTTACCTCCAAACTGCCATATCTCGCGAACGGATTGACCAATCCGCAAAATTTCTGTTGCAACTGAAAGTAGAAACTCGCCCGATTACAACACTATGCGTACTTTTCCCCTAGGCCGTTCTAGTTATTCGTTTCGAGCATCAGAATTGCGAAAATTACGAGTTTCTCAAGCGTTTCTTACTTCCAAACTGCCATATCTCGCGAACGGATTGACCAATTCGCAAAATTTCTGTTGCATCTGAAAGTAGAAACTCTCCCGATTACAACACTATGCGTACTTTTCCACTAGGCCGTTCTAGTTATTCGTTTCGAGCATCAGAACTGCGAAAATTTTGAGTTTCTCAAGCGTTTCTTACTTCCAAACTGCCATATCTCGCGAACGGATTGACCAATCCGCAAAATTTCTGTTGCATCTGAAGGTAGAAACTCGCCCGATTACAACAGTATGCGTACTTTTCCCCTAGGCCGTTCTGGTTATGCTTGTCGAGCATCAGAACTGCGAAAATTTTGAGTTTTTCAAGCGTTGCTTACCTCCAAACTGCCATATCTCGCGAACGGATTGACCAATCGGCAAAATTTCTGTTGCATCTGAAGGTAGAAACTCGCCCGATTACAACGGTATGCGTACTTTTCCCCTAGCCCGTTCTAGTTATTCGTTTCGAGCATCAGAACTGCGAAAATTTTGAGTTTCTCAAGCGTTTCTTACCTCCAAACTGCCATATCTCGCGAACGGATTGACCAATCCGCAAAATTTCTGTTGCATCTGAAAGTAGAAACTCGCCCGATTACAACACTATGCGTACTTTTCCCCTAGGCCGTTCTAGTTATTCGTTTCGAGCATCAGAACTGCGAAAATTTTGAGTTTCTCAAGCGTTGCTTACCTCCAAACTGCCATATCTCGCGAACGGATTGAACAATTCGCAAAATTTCTGTTGCATCTGAAAGTAGAAACTCGCCCGATTACAACGGTGGGCGTACTTTTCCCCTAGGCCGTTCTAGTTACGCTTGTCGAGCATCAGAACTGCGAAAATTTTGAGTTTCTCAAGCGTTTCTTACCTCCAAACTGCCATATCTTGCGAACGGAATGACCCATCCGCAAAATTTCTGTTGCATCTGAAAGTAGAAACTCGCCCGATTACAACGGTATGCGTACTTTTCCCCTAGCCCGTTCTAGTTATTCGTTTCGAGCAACAGAACTGCGAAAATTTTGAGTTTTTCAAGCGTTGCTTACCTCCAAACTGCCATATCTCGCGAACGGATTGACCAATCCGCAAAATTTCTGTTGCATCTGAAAGTAGAAACTCGCCCGATTACAACGGTGTGCGTACTTTTCCCCTAGGCCGTTCTAGTTATGCTTGTCGAGCATCAGAACTGCGAAAATTTTGAGTTTCTCGAGCGTTTCTTACCTCCAAACTGCCATATCTCGCGAACGGATTGACCAATCCGCAAAATTTCTGTTGCATCTGAAAGTAGAAACTCGCCCGATTACAACACTATGCGTACTTTTCCCCTAGGCCGTTCTAGTTATTCGTTTCGAGCATCAGAACTGCGAAAATTTTGAGTTTCTCAAGCGTTTCTTACTTCCAAACTGCCATATCTCGCGAACGGATTGACCAATCCGCAAAATTTCTATTGCATCTCAAAGTAGAAACTCGCCCGATTACAACACTATGCGTACTTTTCCCCTAGGCCGTTCTAGTTATTCGTTTCGAGCATCAGAACTGCGAAAATTTTGAGTTTCTCAAGCGTTTCTTACCTCCAAACTACCATATCTCGCGAACGGATTGACCAATCCGCAAAATTTCTGTTGCATCTCAAAGTAGAAACTCGCCCGATTACAACACTATGCGTACTTTTCCCCTAGGCCGTTCTAGTTATTCGTTTCGAGCATCAGAACTGCGAAAATTTTGAGTTTCTCAAGCGTTTCTTACCTCCAAACTACCATATCTCGCGAACGGATTGACCAATCCGCAAAATTTCTGTTGCATCTGAAAGTAGAAACTCGCCCGATTACAACGGTATGCGTGCTTTTCCCCTAGCCCGTTCTAGTTATTCGTTTCGAGCAACAGAACTGCGAAAATTTTGAGTTTTTCAAGCGTTGCTTACCTCCAAACTGCCATATCTCGCGAACGGATTGACCAATCCGCAAAATTTCTGTTGCCTCTGAAAGTAGAAACTCGCCCGATTACAACACTATGCGTACTTTTCCCCTAGGCCGTTCTAGTTATTCGTTTCGAGCATCAGAACTGCGAAAATTTTGAGTTTCTCAAGCGTTTCTTACTTCCAAACTGCCATATCTCGCGAACGGATTGACCAATCCGCAAAATTTCTGTTGCATCTGAAAGTAGAAACTCGCCCGATTACAACGGTATGCGTACCTTTCCCCTAGGCCGTTCTAGTTATGCTTGTCGAACATCAGAACTGCGAAAATTTTGAGTTTCTCGAGCGTTTCTTACTTCCAAACTGCCATATCTCGCGAACGGATTGACCAATCCGCAAAATTTCTGTTGCATCTCAAAGTAGAAACTCGCCCGATTACAACACTATGCGTACTTTTCCCCTAGGCCGTTCTAGTTATTCGTTTCGAGCATCAGAACTGCGAAAATTTTGAGTTTCTCAAGCGTTTCTTACCTCCAAACTACCATATCTCGCGAACGGATTGCCCAATCCGCAAAATTTCTGTTGCATCTCAAAGTAGAAACTCGCCCGATTACAACACTATGCGTACTTTTCCCCTAGGCCGTTCTAGTTATTCGTTTCGAGCATCAGAACTGCGAAAATTTTGAGTTTCTCAAGCGTTTCTTACCTCCAAACTACCATATCTCGCGAACGGATTGACCAATCCGCAAAATTTCTGTTGCATCTGAAAGTAGAAACTCGCCCGATTACAACGATATGCGTACTTTTCCCCTAGGCCGTTCTAGTTATTCGTTTCGAGCAACAGAACTGCGAAAATTTTGAGTTTTTCAAGCGTTGCTTACCTCCAAACTGCCATATCTCGCGAACGGATTGACCAATCCGCAAAATTTCTGTTGCATCTGAAAGTAGAAACTCGCCCGACTACAACGGTGTGCGTACTTTTCCCCTAGCCCGTTCTAGTTATGCTTGTCGAGCATCAGAACTGCGAAAATTTTGAGTTTCTCAAGCGTTTCTTACCTCCAAACTGCCATATCTCGCGAACGGAATGACCAATCCGCAAAATTTCTGTTGCATCTGAAAGTAGAAACTCGCCCGATTACAACGGTATGCGTACTTTTCCCCTAGCCCGTTCTAGTTATTCGTTTCGAGCATCAGAACTGCGAAAATTTTGAGTTTCTCAAGCGTTTCTTACTTCCAAACTGCCATATCTCGCGAACGGATTGACCAATCCGCAAAATTTCTGTTGCATCTGAAAGTAGAAACTCGCCCGATTACAACACTATGCGTACTTTTCCCCTAGGCCGTTCTAGTTATTCGTTTCGAGCATCAGAACTGCGAAAATTTTGAGTTTCTCAAGCGTTTCTTACCTCCAAACTGCCATATCTCGCGAACGGAATGACCAATCCGCAATATTTCTGTTGCATCTGAAAGTAGAAACTCGCCCGATTACAACGGTGTGCGTACTTTTCCCCTAGGCCGTTCTTGTTATTCGTTTCGAGCATCAGAACCGCGAAAATTTTGTGTTTCTCAAGCGTTTCTTACATCCAAACTGCCACATCTCGCGAACGGATTGACCAATCCGCAAAATTTCTGTTGCATCTGAAAGTAGAAACTCGCCCGATTACAACGGTATGCGTACTTTTCCCCTAGGCCGTTCTAGTTATTCGTTTCGAGCATCAGAACTGCGAAAATTTTGAGTTTCTCAAGCGTTTCTTACATCCAAACTGCCATATCTCGCGAACGGATTGACAAATCCGCAAAATTTCTGTTGCATCTGAAAGTAGAAACTCGCCCGATTACAACGGTATGCGTACTTTTCCCCTAGCCCGTTCTAGTTATTCGTTTCGAGCATCAGAACTGCGAAAATTTTGAGTTTCTCAAGCGTTTCTTACCTCCAAACTGCCACATCTCGCGAACGGATTGACCAATCCGCAAAATTTCTGTTGCATCGGAAGGTAGAAACTCGCCCGATTACAACGGTATGCGTACTTTTCCCCTAGGCCGTTCTAGTTATTCGTTTCGAGCATCAGAACTGCGAAAATTTTGAGTTTCTCAAGCGTTTCTTACATCCAAACTGCCATATCTCGCGAACGGATTGACAAATCCGCAAAATTTCTGTTGCATCTGAAAGTAGAAACTCGCCCGATTACAACGGTATGCGTACTTTTCCCCTAGCCCGTTCTAGTTATTCGTTTCGAGCATCAGAACTGCGAAAATTTTGAGTTTCTCAAGCGTTTCTTACCTCCAAACTGCCACATCTCGCGAACGGATTGACCAATCCGCAAAATTTCTGTTGCATCGGAAGGTAGAAACTCGCCCGATTACAACGGTATGCGTACTTTTCCCCTAGCCCGTTCTAGTTATTCGTTTCGAGCAACAGAACTGCGAAAATTTTGAGTTTTTCAAGCGTTGCTTACCTCCAAACTGCCATATCTCGCGAACGGATTGACCAATCCGCAAAATTTCTGTTGCATCTAAAAGTCGAAACTCGCCCGATTACAACACTATGCGTACTTTTCCCCTAGGCCGTTCTAGTTATTCGTTTCGAGCATCAGAACTGCGAAAATTTTGAGTTTCTCAAGCGTTTCTTACCACCAAACTGCCATATCTCGCGAACGGATTGACCAATCCGAAAAATTTCTGTTGCATCTGAAAGTAGAAACTCGCCCGATTACAACGGTATGCGTACTTTTCCCCTAGCCCGTTCTAGTTATTCGTTTCGAGCATCAGAACTGCGAAAATTTTGAGTTTCTCAAGCGTTTCTTACTTCCAAACTGCCATATCTCGCGAACGGATTGACCAATCCGCAAAATTTCTGTTGCATCTGAAAGTAGAAACTCGCCCGATTACAACACTATGCGTACTTTTCCCCTAGGCCGTTCTAGTTATGCTTGTCGAGCATCAGAACTGCGAAAATTTTGAGTTTCTCAAGCGTTTCTTACCTCCAAACTGCCATATCTCGCGAACGGAATGACCAATCCGCAAAATTTCTGTTGCATCTGAAAGTAGAAACTCGCCCGATTACAACGGTGTGCGTACTTTTCCCCTAGGCCGTTCTTGTTATTCGTTTCGAGCATCAGAACCGCGAAAATTTTGTGTTTCTCAAGCGTTTCTTACATCCAAACTGCCACATCTCGCGAACGGATTGACCAATCCGCAAAATTTCTGTTGCATCTGAAAGTAGAAACTCGCCCGATTACAACGGTATGCGTACTTTTCCCCTAGGCCGTTCTAGTTATTCGTTTCGAGCATCAGAACTGCGAAAATTTTGAGTTTCTCAAGCGTTTCTTACATCCAAACTGCCATATCTCGCGAACGGATTGACCAATCCGCAAAATTTCTGTTGCATCTGAAAGTAGAAACTCGCCCGATTACAACGGTATGCGTACTTTTCCCCTAGCCCGTTCTGGTTATTCGTTTCGAGCAACAGAACTGCGAAAATTTTGTGTTTTTCAAGCGTTGCTTACCTCCAAACTGCCATATCTCGCGAACGGATTGACCAATCCGCAAAATTTCTGTTGCATCTAAAAGTCGAAACTCGCCCGATTACAACACTATGCGTACTTTTCCCCTAGGCCGTTCTAGTTATTCGTTTCGAGCATCAGAACTGCGAAAATTTTGAGTTTCTCAAGCGTTTCTTACTTCCAAACTGCCATATCTCGCGAACGGATTGACCAATCCGCAAAATTTCTGTTGCATCTGAAAGTAGAAACTCGCCCGATTACAACACTATGCGTACTTTTCCCCTAGGCCGTTCTAGTTATTCGTTTCGAGCATCAGAACTGCGAAAATTTTGAGTTTCTCAAGCGTTGCTTACCTCCAAACTGCCATATCTCGCGAACGGATTGAACAATTCGCAAAATTTCTGTTGCATCTGAAAGTAGAAACTCGCCCGATTACAACGGTGGGCGTACTTTTCCCCTAGGCCGTTCTAGTTATTCGTTTCGAGCATCAGAACTGCGAAAATTTTGAGTTTCTCGAGCGTTTCTTACATCCAAACTGCCATATCTCGCGAACGGATTGACCTATCCGCAAAATTTCTGTTGCATCTGAAAGTAGAAATTCGCCCGATTACAAATGTATGCGTACTTTTCCCCTAGCCCGTTCTAGTTATTCGTTTCGAGCAACAGAAGAGCGAAAATTTTGAGTTTCTCAAGCGTTGCTTACCTCCAAACTGCCATATCTCGCGAACGGATTGACCAATCCGCAAAATTTCTGTTGCATCTGAAAGTAGAAACTCGCCCGATTACAACGGTGTGCCTACTTTTCCCCTAGGCCGTTCTAGTTATGCTTGTCGAGCATCAGAACTGCGAAAATTTTGAGTTTCTCAAGCGTTTCTTACCTCCAAACTGCCATATCTCGCGAACGGACTGACCAATCCGCAAAATTTCTGTTGCATCTGAAAGTAGAAACTCGCCCGATTACAACGGTGTGCGTACTTTTCCCCTAGGCCGTTCTTGTTATTCGTTTCGAGCATCAGAACCGCGAAAATTTTGTGTTTCTCAAGCGTTTCTTACATCCAAACTGCCCCATCTCGCGAACGGATTGAACAATCCGCAAAATTTCTGTTGCATCTGAAAGTAGAAACTCGCCCGATTACAACGGTATGCGTACTTTTCCCCTAGGCCGTTCTAGTTATTCGTTTCGAGCATCAGAACTGCGAAAATTTTGAGTTTCTCAAGCGTTTCTTACATCCAAACTGCCATATCTCGCGAACGGATTGACCAATCCGCAAAATTTCTGTTGCATCTGAAAGTAGAAACTCGCCCGATTACAACGGTGTTCGTACTTTTCGCCTAGGCCGTTCTAGTTATGCTTGTCGAGCATCAGAACTGCGAAGATTTTGAGTTTCTCAAGCGTTGCTTACCTCCAAACTGCCATATCTCGCGAACGGATTGACCAATCCGAAAAATTTCTGTTGCATCCTGAAGGTAGAAACTCGCCCGATTACAAATGTATGCGTACTTTTCCCCTAGCCCGTTCTAGTTATTCGTTTGGAGCAACAGAACTGCGAAAATTTTGAGTTTTTCAAGCGTTGCTTACCTCCAAACTGCCATATCTCGCGAACGGATTGACCAATCCGCAAAATTTCTGTTGCATCTGAAAGTAGAAACTCGCCCGATTACAACAGTGTGCGTACTTTTCCCCTAGGCCGTTCTAGTTATGCTTGTCGAGCATCAGAACTGCGAAAATTTTGAGTTTCTCAAGCGTTTCTTACCTCCAAACTGCCATATCTCGCGAACGGAATGACCAATCCGCAAAATTTCTATTGCATCTGAAAGTAGAAACTCGCCCGATTACAACGGTGTCCGTACTTTTCCCCAAGGCCGTTCTTGTTATTCGTTTCGAGCATCAGAACCGCGAAAATTTTGTGTTTCTCAAGCGTTTCTTACATCCAAACTGCCACATCTCGCGAACGGATTGACCAATCCGCAAAATTTCTGTTGCATCTGAAAGTAGAAACTCGCCCAATTACAACGGTATGCGTACTTTTCCCCTAGGCCGTTCTAGTTATTCATTTCGAGCATCAGAACTGCGAAAATTTTGAGTTTCTCAAGCGTTTCTTACATCCAAACTGCCATATCTCGCGAACGGATTGACCAATCCGCAAAATTTCTGTTGCATCTGAAAGTAGAAACTCGCCCAATTACAACGGTATGCGTACTCTTCCCCTAGCCCGTTCTAGTTATTCGTTTCGAGCAACAGAACTGCGAAAATTTTGAGTTTTTCAAGCGTTGCTTACCTCCAAACTGCCATATCTCGCGAACGGATTGACCAATCCGCAAAATTTCTGTTGCATCTGAAAGTAGAAACTCGCCCGATTACAACGGTGTGCGTACTTTTCCCCTAGGCCGTTCTAGTTATGCTTGTCGAGCATCAGAACTGCGAAAATTTTGAGTTTCTCGAGCGTTTCTTACCTCCAAACTGCCATATCTCGCGAACGGATTGACCAATCCGCAAAATTTCTGTTGCATCTGAAAGTAGAAACTCGCCCGATTACAACACTATGCGTACTTTTCCCCTAGGCCGTTCTAGTTATTCGTTTCGAGCATCAGAACTGCGAAAATTTTGAGTTTCTCAAGCGTTTCTTACGTCCAAACTGCCATATCTCGCGAACGGATTGACCAATCCGCAAAATTTCTGTTGCATCTCAAAGTAGAAACTCGCCCGATTACAACACTATGCGTACTTTTCCCCTAGGCCGTTCTAGTTATTCGTTTCGAGCATCAGAACTGCGAAAATTTTGAGTTTCTCAAGCGTTTCTTACCTCCAAACTGCCATATCTCGCGAACGGATTGACCAATCCGCAAAATTTCTGTTGCATCTGAAAGTAGAAACTCGCCCGATTACAACGGTATGCGTCCTTTTCCCGTAACCCGTTCTAGTTATTCGTTTCGAGCAACAGAACTGCGAAAATTTTGAGTTTTTCAAGCGTTGCTTACCTCCAAACTGCCATATCTCGCGAACGGATTGACCAATCCGCAAAATTTCTGTTGCATCTGAAAGTAGAAACTCGCCCGACTACAACGGTGTGCGTACTTTTCCCCTAGCCCGTTTTAGTTATGCTTGTCGAGCATCAGAACTGCGAAAATTTTGAGTTTCTCAAGCGTTGCTTACCTCCAAACTGCCATATCTCGCGAACGGATTGACCAATCCGCAAAATTTCTGTTGCATCTGAAGGTAGAAACTCGCCCGACTACAACGGTGTGCGTACTTTTCCCCTAGCCCGTTCTAGTTATGCTTGTCGAGCATCAGAACTGCGAAAATTTTGAGTTTCTCAAGCGTTGCTTACCTCCAAACTGCCATATCTCGCGAACGGATTGACCAATCCGCAAAATTTCTGTTGCATCTGAAGGTAGAAACTCGCCCGATTACAACGGTATGCGTACTTTTCCCCTAGCCCGTTCTAGTTATTCGTTTCGAGCATCAGAACTGCGAAAATTTTGAGTTTCTCAAGCGTTTCTTACTTCCAAACTGCCATATCTCGCGAACGGATTGACCAATCCGCAAAATTTCTGTTGCATCTGAAAGTAGAAACTCGCCCGATTACAACACTATGCGTACTTTTCCCCTAGGCCGTTCTAGTTATTCGTTTCGAGCATCAGAACTGCGAAAATTTTGAGTTTCTCAAGCGTTGCTTACCTCCAAACTGCCATATCTCGCGAACGGATTGAACAATTCGCAAAATTTCTGTTGCATCTGAAAGTAGAAACTCGCCCGATTACAACGGTGGGCGTACTTTTCCCCTAGCCCGTTCTAGTTATTCGTTTCGAGCATCAGAACTGCGAAAATTTTGAGTTTCTCGAGCGTTTCTTACATCCAAACTGCCATATCTCGCGAACGGATTGATCAATCCGCAAAATTTCTGTTGCATCTGAAGGTAGAAACTCGCCCGATTACAACGGTATGCGTACTTTTCCCCTAGCCCGTTCTAGTTATTCGTTTCGAGCAACAGAACTGCGAAAATTTTGAGTTTCTCAAGCGTTGCTTACCTCCAAACTGCCATATCTCGCGAACGGATTGACCAATCCGCAAAATTTCTGTTGCATCTGAAAGTAGAAACTCGCCCGACTACAACGGTGTGCGTACTTTTCCCCTGGGCCGTTCTAGTTATGCTTGTCGAGCATCAGAACTGCGAAAATTTTGAGTTTCTCAAGCGTTTCTTACCTCCAAACTGCCATATCTCGCGAACGGAATGACCAATCCGCAAAATTTCTATTGCATCTGAAAGTAGAAACTCGCCCGATTACAACGGTGTCCGTACTTTTCCCCTAGGCCGTTCTTGTTATTCGTTTCGAGCATCAGAACCGCGAAAATTTTGTGTTTCTCAAGCGTTTCTTACATCCAAACTGCCACATCTCGCGAACGGATTGACCAATCCGCAAAATTTCTGTTGCATCTGAAAGTAGAAACTCGCCCAATTACAACGGTATGCGTACTTTTCCCCTAGGCCGTTCTAGTTATTCATTTCGAGCATCAGAACTGCGAAAATTTTGAGTTTCTCAAGCGTTTCTTACATCCAAACTGCCATATCTCGCGAACGGATTGACCAATCCGCAAAATTTCTGTTGCATCTGAAAGTAGAAACTCGCCCAATTACAACGGTATGCGTACTCTTCCCCTAGCCCGTTCTAGTTATTCGTTTCGAGCAACAGAACTGCGAAAATTTTGAGTTTTTCAAGCGTTGCTTACCTCCAAACTGCCATATCTCGCGAACGGATTGACCAATCCGCAAAATTTCTGTTGCATCTGAAAGTAGAAACTCGCCCGATTACAACGGTGTGCGTACTTTTCCCCTAGGCCGTTCTAGTTATGCTTGTCGAGCATCAGAACTGCGAAAATTTTGAGTTTCTCGAGCGTTTCTTACCTCCAAACTGCCATATCTCGCGAACGGATTGACCAATCCGCAAAATTTCTGTTGCATCTGAAAGTAGAAACTCGCCCGATTACAACACTATGCGTACTTTTCCCCTAGGCCGTTCTAGTTATTCGTTTCGAGCATCAGAACTGCGAAAATTTTGAGTTTCTCAAGCGTTTCTTACGTCCAAACTGCCATATCTCGCGAACGGATTGACCAATCCGCAAAATTTCTGTTGCATCTCAAAGTAGAAACTCGCCCGATTACAACACTATGCGTACTTTTCCCCTAGGCCGTTCTAGTTATTCGTTTCGAGCATCAGAACTGCGAAAATTTTGAGTTTCTCAAGCGTTTCTTACCTCCAAACTGCCATATCTCGCGAACGGATTGACCAATCCGCAAAATTTCTGTTGCATCTGAAAGTAGAAACTCGCCCGACTACAACGGTGTGCGTACTTTTCCCCTAGCCCGTTCTAGTTATGCTTGTCGAGCATCAGAACTGCGAAAATTTTGAGTTTCTCAAGCGTTGCTTACCTCCAAACTGCCATATCTCGCGAACGGATTGACCAATCCGCAAAATTTCTGTTGCATCTGAAGGTAGAAACTCGCCCGACTACAACGGTGTGCGTACTTTTCCCCTAGCCCGTTCTAGTTATGCTTGTCGAGCATCAGAACTGCGAAAATTTTGAGTTTCTCAAGCGTTGCTTACCTCCAAACTGCCATATCTCGCGAACGGATTGACCAATCCGCAAAATTTCTGTTGCATCTGAAGGTAGAAACTCGCCCGATTACAACGGTATGCGTACTTTTCCCCTAGCCCGTTCTAGTTATTCGTTTCGAGCATCAGAACTGCGAAAATTTTGAGTTTCTCAAGCGTTTCTTACCTCCAAACTGCCATATCTCGCGAACGGATTGACCAATCCGCAAAATTTCTGTTGCATCTGAAAGTAGAAACTCGCCCGATTACAACACTATGCGTACTTTTCCCCTAGCCCGTTCTAGTTATTCGTTTCGAGCATCAGAACTGCGAAAATTTTGAGTTTCTCGAGCGTTTCTTACATCCAAACTGCCATATCTCGCGAACGGATTGATCAATCCGCAAAATTTCTGTTGCATCTGAAGGTAGAAACTCGCCCGATTACAACGGTATGCGTACTTTTCCCCTAGCCCGTTCTAGTTATTCGTTTCGAGCAACAGAACTGCGAAAATTTTGAGTTTCTCAAGCGTTGCTTACCTCCAAACTGCCATATCTCGCGAACGGATTGACCAATCCGCAAAATTTCTGTTGCATCTGAAAGTAGAAACTCGCCCGACTACAACGGTGTGCGTACTTTTCCCCTAGCCCGTTCTAGTTATGCTTGTCGAGCATCAGAACTGCGAAAATTTTGTGTTTCTCAAGCGTTTCTTACCTCCAAACTGCCATATCTCGCGAACGGAATGACCAATCCGCAAAATTTCTGTTGCATCTGAAAGTAGAAACTCGCCCGATTACAACGGTGTCCGTACTTTTCCCCTAGGCCGTTCTTGTTATTCGTTTCGAGCATCAGAACCGCGAAAATTTTGTGTTTCTCAAGCGTTTCTTACATCCAAACTGCCACATCTCGCGAAGGGATTGACCAATCCGCAAAATTTTTGTTGCATCTGAAAGTAGAAACTCGCCCGATTACAACGGTATGCGTACTTTTCCCCTAGGCCGTTCTAGTTATTCATTTCGAGCATCAGAACTGCGAAAATTTTGAGTTTCTCAAGCGTTTCTTACTTCCAAACTGCCATATCTCGCGAACGGATTGACAAATCCGCAAAATTTCTGTTGCATCTCAAAGTAGAAACTCGCCCGATTACAACACTATGCGTACTTTTCCCCCAGGCCGTTCTAGTTATTCGTTTCGAGCATCAGAACTGCGAAAATTTTGAGTTTCTCAAGCGTTTCTTACATCCAAACTGCCATATCTCGCGAACGGATTGACCAATCCGCAAAATTTCTTTTGCATCTGAAAGTAGAAACTCGCCCAATTACAACGGTATGCGTACTTTTCCCCTAGCCCGTTCTAGTTATTCGTTTCGAGCAACAGAACTGCGAAAATTTTGAGTTTTTCAAGCGTTGCTTACTTCCAAACTGCCATATCTCGCGAACGGATTGACCAATCCGCAAAACTTCTGTTGCATCTGAAAGTAGAAACTCGCCCGATTACAACGGTGTGCCTACTTTTCCCCTAGGCCGTTCTAGTTATGCTTGTCGAGCATTAGAACTGCGAAAATTTTGAGTTTCTCGAGCGTTTCTTACCTCCAAACTGCCATATCTCGCGAACGGATTGACCAATCCGCAAAATTTCTGTTGCATCTGAAAGTAGAAACTCGCCCGATTACAACACTATGCGTACTTTTCCCCTAGGCCGTTCTAGTTATTCGTTTCGAGCATCAGAACTGCGAAAATTTTGAGTTTCTCAAGCGTTGCTTACCTCCAAACTGCCATATCTCGCGAACGGATTGACCAATCCGCAAAATTTCTGTTGCATCTGAAAGTAGACACTCGCCCGACTACAACGGTGTGCGTACTTTTCCCCTAGCCCGTTCTAGTTATGCTTGTCGAGCATCAGAACTGCGAAAATTTTGTGTTTCTCAAGCGTTTCTTACCTCCAAACTGCCATATCTCGCGAACGGAATGACCAATCCGCAAAATTTCTGTTGCATCTGAAAGTAGAAACTCGCCCGATTACAACGGTGTCCGTACTTTTCCCCTAGGCCGTTCTTGTTATTCGTTTCGAGCATCAGAACCGCGAAAATTTTGTGTTTCTCAAGCGTTTCTTACATCCAAACTGCCACATCTCGCGAACGGATTGACCAATCCGCAAAATTTCTGTTGCATCTGAAAGTAGAAACTCGCCCGATTACAACGGTATGCGTACTTTTCCCCTAGGCCGTTCTAGTTATTCATTTCGAGCATCAGAACTGCGAAAATTTTGAGTTTCTCAAGCGTTTCTTACTTCCAAACTGCCATATCTCGCGAACGGATTGACCAATCCGCAAAATTTCTGTTGCATCTCAAAGTAGAAACTCGCCCGATTACAACACTATGCGTACTTTTCCCCCAGGCCGTTCTAGTTATTCGTTTCGAGCATCAGAACTGCGAAAATTTTGAGTTTCTCAAGCGTTTCTTACCTCCAAACTGCTATATCTCGCGAACGGATTGACCAATCCGCAAAATTTCTGTTGCATCTGAAAGTAGAAACTCGCCCGATTACAACGGTATGCGTACTTTTCCCCTAGCCCGTTCTAGTTATTCGTTTCGAGCATCAGAACTGCGAAAATTTTGAGTTTCTCAAGCGTTTCTTACTTCCAAACTGCCATATCTCGCGAATGGATCGACCAATCCGCAATATTTCTGTTGCATCTGAAAGTAGAAACTCGCCCGATTACAATGGTATGCGTACTTTTCCCCTAGGCCGTGCTAGTTATTCGTTTCGCGCATCAGAAATGCGAAAATTTTGAGTTTCTCAAGCGTTTCTTACTTCCAAACTGCCATATCTCTCGAACGGATTGACCAATCCGCAAAATTTCTGTTGCATCTGAAAGTAGAAACTCGCCCGATTATATCGGTATGCGTACTTTTCCCCTAGGCCGTGCTAGTTATTCGTTTCGCGCATCAGAACAGCGAAAATTTTGAGTTTCTCTAGCGTTTCTTACTTCCAAACGGCCACATCTCGCGAACGGATTGACCAATCCGCAAAGTTTCTGTTGCATCTGAAAGTAGAAACTCGCCCGATTACAACGGTGTGCGTACTTTTCCCCTAGGCCGTTCTAGTTATTCGTTTCGAGCATCAGAACTGCGAAAATTTTGAGTTTCTCGAGCGTTTCTTACATCCAAACTGCCATATCTCGCGAACGGATTGACCAATCCGCAAAATTTCTGTTGCATCTGGAAGTAGAAATTCGCCCGATTACAAATGTATGCGTACTTTTCCCCTAGCCCGTTCTAGTTATTCGTTTCGAGCAACAGAACTGCGAAAATTTTGAGTTTCTCAAGCGTTGCTTACCTCCAAACTGCCATATCTCGCGAACGGATTGACCAATCCGCAAAATTTCTGTTGCATCTGAAAGTAGAAACTCGCCCGATTATATCGGTATGCGTACTTTTCCCCTAGGCCGTGCTAGTTATTCGTTTCGCGCATCAGAACAGCGAAAATTTTGAGTTTCTCTAGCGTTTCTTACTTCCAAACGGCCACATCTCGCGAACGGATTGACCAATCCGCAAAGTTTCTGTTGCATCTGAAAGTAGAAACTCGCCCGATTACAATGGCATGTGTAGTTTCCCCCTAGGCCGTTCCAGTTATTCGTTTCGAGCATCAGAATTGCGAAAATTTTGAGTTTCTCAAGCGTTTCTTACTTCCAAACTGCCATATCTCGCGAATGGATCGACCAATCCGCAATATTTCTGTTGCATCTGAAAGTAGAAACTCGCCCGATTACAATGGTATGCGTACTTTTCCCCTAGGCCGTGCTAGTTATTCGTTTCGCGCATCAGAAATGCGAAAATTTTGAGTTTCTCAAGCGTTTCTTACTTCCAAACTGCCATATCTCTCGAACGGATTGACCAATCCGCAAAATTTCTGTTGCATCTGAAAGTAGAAACTCGCCCGATTATATCGGTATGCGTACTTTTCCCCTAGGCCGTGCTAGTTATTCGTTTCGCGCATCAGAACAGCGAAAATTTTGAGTTTCTCTAGCGTTTCTTACTTCCAAACGGCCACATCTCGCGAACGGATTGACCAATCCGCAAAGTTTCTGTTGCATCTGAAAGTAGAAACTCGCCCGATTACAACGGTGTGCGTACTTTTCCCCTAGGCCGTTCTAGTTATTCGTTTCGAGCATCAGAACTGCGAAAATTTTGAGTTTCTCGAGCGTTTCTTACATCCAAACTGCCATATCTCGCGAACGGATTGACCAATCCGCAAAATTTCTGTTGCATCTGGAAGTAGAAATTCGCCCGATTACAAATGTATGCGTACTTTTCCCCTAGCCCGTTCTAGTTATTCGTTTCGAGCAACAGAACTGCGAAAATTTTGAGTTTCTCAAGCGTTGCTTACCTCCAAACTGCCATATCTCGCGAACGGATTGACCAATCCGCACAATTTCTGTTGCATCTGAAAGTAGAAACTCGCCCGATTATATCGGTATGCGTACTTTTCCCCTAGGCCGTGCTAGTTATTCGTTTCGCGCATCAGAACAGCGAAAATTTTGAGTTTCTCTAGCGTTTCTTACTTCCAAACGGCCACATCTCGCGAACGGATTGACCAATCCGCAAAGTTTCTGTTGCATCTGAAAGTAGAAACTCGCCCGATTACAATGGCATGTGTAGTTTCCCCCTAGGCCGTTCCAGTTATTCGTTTCGAGCATCAGAATTGCGAAAATTTGGAGTTTCTCAAGCGTTTCTTATCTCAAAACTGCCATATCTCGCGAACGGATTGACCAATCCGCAAAATTTCTGTTGCATCTGAAAGTAGAAACTCGCCCGATTAAAACGGTATGCGTACTTTTCCCCTAGGCCGTTCTAGTTATTCGTTTCGAGAATCAGAACTGCGAAAATTTTGAGTTTCTTAAGCGTTTCCTACTTCCAAACTGCCACATCTCGCGAACGGATTGACCAATCCGCAAAGTTTCTGTTGCATCTGAAAGTAGAAACTCGCCCGATTACAACGGTGTGCGTACTTTTCCCCTAGGCCGTTCTAGTTATGCTTGTCGAGCATCAGAACTGCGAAAATTTTGAGTTTCTCGAGCGTTTCTTACCTCCAAACTGCCATATCTCGCGAACGGATTGACCAATCCGCAAAATTTCTGTTGCATCTGAAAGTAGAAACTCGCCCGATTACAACGGTATGCGTACTTTTCCCCTAGGCCGTTCTAGTTATTCGTTTCGAGCATCAGAACTGCGAAAATTTTGAGTTTTTCAAGCGTTGCTTACCTCCAAACTGCCAAATCTCGCGAACGGATTGACCAATCCGCAAAATTTCTGTTGCATCTGAAAGTAGAAACTCGCCCGATTACAACGGTATGCGTACTTTTCCCCTAGGCCGTTCTAGTTATTCGTTTCGAGCATCAGAACTGCGAAAATTTTGAGTTTTTCAAGCGTTGCTTACCTCCAAACTGCCAAATCTCGCGAACGGATTGACCAATCCGCAAAATTTCTGTTGCATCTGAAAGTAGAAACTCGCCCGATTACAACGGTGTGCGTACTTTTCCCCTAGGCCGTTCTAGTTATGCTTGTCGAGCATCAGAACTGCGAAAATTTTGAGTTTCTCGAGCGTTTCTTACCTCCAAACTGCCATATCTCGCGAACGGATTGACCAATCCGCAAAATTTCTGTTGCATCTGAAAGTAGAAACTCGCCCGATTACAACACTATGCGTACTTTTCCCCTAGGCCGTTCCAGTTATTCGTTTCGAGCATCAGAACTGCGAAAATTTTGAGTTTCTCAAGCGTTGCTTACCTCCAAACTGCCATATCTCGCGAACGGATTGACCAATCCGCAAAATTTCTGTTGCATCTGAAAGTAGAAACTCGCCCGACTACAACGGTGTGCGTACTTTTCCCCTAGCCCGTTCTAGTTATGCTTGTCGAGCATCAGAACTGCGAAAATTTTGTGTTTCTCAAGCGTTTCTTACCTCCATACTGCCATATCTCGCGAACGGAATGACCAATCCGCAAAATTTCTGTTGCATCTGAAAGTAGAAACTCGCCCGATTACAACGGTGTCCGTACTTTTCCCCTAGGCCGTTCTTGTTATTCGTTTCGAGCATCAGAACCGCGAAAATTTTGTGTTTCTCAAGCGTTTCTTACATCCAAACTGCCACATCTCGCGAACGGATTGACCAATCCGCAAAATTTCTGTTGCATCTGAAAGTAGAAACTCGCCCGATTACAACGGTATGCGTACTTTTCCCCTAGGCCGTTCTAGTTATTCATTTCGAGCATCAGAACTGCGAAAATTTTGAGTTTCTCAAGCGTTTCTTACTTCCAAACTGCCATATCTCGCGAACGGATTGACCAATCCGCAAAATTTCTGTTGCATCTGAAAGTAGAAACTCGCCCGATTACAACACTATGCGTACTTTTCCCCTAGCCCGTTCTAGTTATTCGTATCGAGCAACAGAACTGCGAAAATTTTGAGTTTTTCAAGCGTTGCTTACCTCCAAACTGCCATATCTCGCGAACGGATTGACCAATCCGCAAAATTTCTGTTGCATCTGAAAGTAGAAACTCGCCCGATTACAACGGTGTGCGTACTTTTCCCCTAGGCCGTTCTAGTTATGCTTGTCGAGCATCAGAACTGCGAAAATTTTGAGTTTCTCGAGCGTTTCTTACATCCAAACTGCCATATCTCGCGAACGGATTGACCAATCCGCAAAATTTCTGTTGCATCTGAAAGTAGAAACTCGCCCGATTACAACACTATGCGTACTTTTCCCCTAGGCCGTTCTAGTTATTCGTTTCGAGCATCAGAACTGCGAAAATTTTGAGTTTCTCAAGCGTTTCTTACCTCCAAACTGCCATATCTCGCGAACGGATTGACCAATCCGCAAAATTTCTGTTGCATCTGAAAGTAGAAACTCGCCCGATTACAACGGTATGCGTACTTTTCCCCTAGCCCGTTCTAGTTATTCGTTTCGAGCAACAGAACTGCGAAAATTTTGAGTTTTTCAAGCGTTGCTTACCTCCAAACTGCCATATCTCGCGAACGGATTGACCAATCCGCAAAATTTCTGTTGCATCTGAAAGTAGAAACTCGCCCGATTACAACGGTATGCGTACTTTTCCCCTAGCCCGTTCTAGTTATTCGTTTCGAGCAACAGAACTGCGAAAATTTTGAGTTTTTCAAGCGTTGCTTACCTCCAAACTGCCATATCTCGCGAACGGATTGACCAATCCGCAAAATTTCTGTTGCATCTGAAAGTAGAAACTCGCCCGACTACAACGGTGTGCGTACTTTTCCCCTAGCCCGTTCTAGTTATGCTTGTCGAGCATCAGAACTGCGAAAATTTTGAGTTTCTCAAGCGTTGCTTACCTCCAAACTGCCATATCTCGCGAACGGATTGACCAATCCGCAAAATTTCTGTTGCATCTGAAGGTAGAAACTCGCCCGACCACAACGGTGTGCGTACTTTTCCCCTAGCCCGTTCTAGTTATGCTTGTCGAGCATCAGAACTGCGAAAATTTTGAGTTTCTCAAGCGTTGCTTACCTCCAAACTGCCATATCTCGCGAACGGATTGACCAATCCGCAAAATTTCTGTTGCATCTGAAGGTAGAAACTCGCCCGATTACAACGGTATGCGTACTTTTCCCCTAGCCCGTTCTAGTTATTCGTTTCGAGCATCAGAACTGCGAAAATTTTGAGTTTCTCAAGCGTTTCTTACCTCCAAACTGCCATATCTCGCGAACGGATTGACCAATCCGCAAAATTTCTGTTGCATCTGAAAGTAGAAACTCGCCCGATTACAACACTATGCGTACTTTTCCCCTAGGCCGTTCTAGTTATTCGTTTCGAGCATCAGAACTGCGAAAATTTTGGGTTTCTCAAGCGTTGCTTACCTCCAAACTGCCATATCTCGCGAACGGATTGAACAATTCGCAAAATTTCTGTTGCATCTGAAAGTAGAAACTCGCCCGATTACAACGGTGGGCGTACTTTTCCCCTAGGCCGTTCTAGTTATTCGTTTCGAGCATCAGAACTGCGAAAATTTTGAGTTTCTCGAGCGTTTCTTACATCCAAACTGCCATATCTCGCGAACGGATTGATCAATCCGCAAAATTTCTGTTGCATCTGAAGGTAGAAACTCGCCCGATTACAACGGTATGCGTACTTTTCCCCTAGCCCGTTCTAGTTATTCGTTTCGAGCAACAGAACTGCGAAAATTTTGAGTTTCTCAAGCGTTGCTTACCTCCAAACTGCCATATCTCGCGAACGGATTGACCAATCCGCAAAATTTCTGTTGCATCTGAAAGTAGAAACTCGCCCGATTACAACGGTATGCGTACTTTTCCCCTAGGCCGTTCTAGTTATGCTTGTCGAGCATCAGAACTGCGAAAATTTTGAGTTTCTCAAGCGTTGCTTACCTCCAAACTGCCATATCTCGCGAACGGATTGACCAATCCGCAAAATTTCTGTTGCATCTGAAGGTAGAAACTCGCCCGATTACAACGGTATGCGTACTTTTCCCCTAGCCCGTTCTAGTTATTCGTTTCGAGCATCAGAACTGCGAAAATTTTGAGTTTCTCAAGCGTTTCTTACCTCCAAACTGCCATATCTCGCGAACGGATTGACCAATCCGCAAAATTTCTGTTGCATCTGAAGGTAGAGACTCGCCCGATTACAACGGTGTGCGTACTTTTCCCCTAGGCCGTTCTAGTTATTCGTTTCGAGCATCAGAACTGCGAAAATTTTGAGTTTCTCAAGCGTTGCTTACCTCCAAACTGCCATATCTCGCGAACGGATTGAACAATTCGCAAAATTTCTGTTGCATCTGAAAGTAGAAACTCGCCCGATTACAACGGTGGGCGTACTTTTCCCCTAGGCCGTTCTAGTTATTCGTTTCGTGCATCAGAACTGCGAAAATTTTGAGTTTCTCGAGCGTTTCTTACATCCAAACTGCCATATCTCGCGAACGGATTGATCAATCCGCAAAATTTCTGTTGCATCTGAAGGTAGAAACTCGCCCGATTACAACGGTATGCGTACTTTTCCCCTAGCCCGTTCTAGTTATTCGTTTCGAGCAACAGAACTGCGAAAATTTTGAGTTTCTCAAGCGTTGCTTACCTCCAAACTGCCATATCTCGCGAACGGATTCACCAATCCGCAAAATTTCTCTTGCATCTGAAAGTAGAAACTCGCCCGATTACAACGGTATGCGTACTTTTCCCCTAGGCCGTTCTAGTTATTCATTTCGAGCATCAGAACTGCGAAAATTTTGAGTTTCTCAAGCGTTTCTTACTTCCAAACTGCCATATCTCGCGAACGGATTGACCAATCCGCAAAATTTCTGTTGCATCTCAAAGTAGAAACTCGCCCGATTACAACACTATGCGTACTTTTCCCCCAGGCCGTTCTAGTTATTCGTTTCGAGCATCAGAACTGCGAAAATTTTGAGTTTCTCAAGCGTTTCTTACATCCAAACTGCCATATCTCGCGAACGGATTGACCAATCCGCAAAATTTCTGTTGCATCTGAAAGTAGAAACTCGCCCAATTACAACGGTATGCGTACTTTTCCCCTAGCCCGTTCTAGTTATTCGTTTCGAGCAACAGAACTGCGAAAATTTTGAGTTTTTCAAGCGTTGCTTACCTCCAAACTGCCATATCTCGCGAACGGATTGACCAATCCGCAAAATTTCTGTTGCATCTGAAAGTAGAAACTCGCCCGATTACAACGGTGTGCGTACTTTTCCCCTAGGCCGTTCTAGTTATGCTTGTCGAGCATCAGAACTGCGAAAATTTTGAGTTTCTCGAGCGTTTCTTACCTCCAAACTGCCATATCTCGCGAACGGATTGACCAATCCGCAAAATTTCTGTTGCATCTGAAAGTAGAAACTCGCCCGATTACAACACTATGCGTACTTTTCCCCTAGGCCGTTCTAGTTATTCGTTTCGAGCATCAGAACTGCGAAAATTTTGAGTTTCTCAAGCGTTTCTTACCTCCAAACTGCCATATCTCGCGAACGGATTGACCAATCCGCAAAATTTCTGTTGCATCTGAAAGTAGAAACTCGCCCGATTACAACGGTATGCGTACTTTTCCCCTAGCCCGTTCTAGTTATTCGTTTCGAGCAACAGAACTGCGAAAATTTTGAGTTTTTCAAGCGTTGCTTACCTCCAAACTGCCATATCTCGCGAACGGATTGACCAATCCGCAAAATTTCTGTTGCATCTGAAAGTAGAAACTCGCCCGACTACAACGGTGTGCGTACTTTTCCCCTAGCCCGTTCTAGTTATGCTTGTCGAGCATCAGAACTGCGAAAATTTTGAGTTTCTCAAGCGTTGCTTACCTCCAAACTGCCATATCTCGCGAACGGATTGACCAATCCGCAAAATTTCTGTTGCATCTGAAGGTAGAAACTCGCCCGACTACAACGGTGTGCGTACTTTTCCCCTAGCCCGTTCTAGTTATGCTTGTCGAGCATCAGAACTGCGAAAATTTTGAGTTTCTCAAGCGTTGCTTACCTCCAAACTGCCATATCTCGCGAACGGATTGACCAATCCGCAAAATTTCTGTTGCATCTGAAGGTAGAAACTCGCCCGATTACAACGGTATGCGTACTTTTCCCCTAGCCCGTTCTAGTTATTCGTTTCGAGCATCAGAACTGCGAAAATTTTGAGTTTCTCAAGCGTTTCTTACCTCCAAACTGCCATATCTCGCGAACGGATTGACCAATCCGCAAAATTTCTGTTGCATCTGAAAGTAGAAACTCGCCCGACTACAACGGTGTGCGTACTTTTCCCCTAGCCCGTTCTAGTTATGCTTGTCGAGCATCAGAACTGCGAAAATTTTGAGTTTCTCAAGCGTTTCTTACCTCCAAACTGCCATATCTCGCGAACGGAATGACCAATCCGCAAAATTTCTGTTGCATCTGAAAGTAGAAACTCGCCCGATTACAACGGTATGCGTACTTTTCCCCTAGCCCGTTCTAGTTATTCGTTTCGAGCATCAGAACTGCGAAAATTTTGAGTTTCTCAAGCGTTTCTTACTTCCAAACTGCCATATCTCGCGAACGGATTGACCAATCCGCAAAATTTCTGTTGCATCTGAAAGTAGAAACTCGCCCGATTACAACGGTGTCCGTACTTTTCCCCTAGCCCGTTCTAGTTATGCTTGTCGAGCATCAGAACTGCGAAAATTTTGTGTTTCTCAAGCGTTTCTTACCTCCAAACTGCCATATCTCGCGAACGGAATGACCAATCCGCAAAATTTCTGTTGCATCTGAAAGTAGAAACTCGCCCGATTACAACGGTGTCCGTACTTTTCCCCTAGGCCGTTCTTGTTATTCGTTTCGAGCATCAGAACCGCGAAAATTTTGTGTTTCTCAAGCGTTTCTTACATCCAAACTGCCACATCTCGCGAACGGATTGACCAATCCGCAAAATTTCTGTTGCATCTGAAAGTAGAAACTCGCCCGATTACAACGGTATGCGTACTTTTCCCCTAGGCCGTTCTAGTTATTCATTTCGAGCATCAGAACTGCGAAAATTTTGAGTTTCTCGAGCGTTTCTTACATCCAAACTGCCATATCTCGCGAACGGATTGACCAATCCGCAAAATTTCTGTTGCATCTGGAAGTAGAAATTCGCCCGATTACAAATGTATGCGTACTTTTCCCCTAGCCCGTTCTAGTTATTCGTTTCGAGCAACAGAACTGCGAAAATTTTGAGTTTCTCAAGCGTTGCTTACCTCCAAACTGCCATATCTCGCGAACGGATTGACCAATCCGCAAAATTTCTGTTGCATCTCAAAGTAGAAACTCGCCCGAATACAACACTATGCGTACTTTTCCCCTAGGCCGTTCTTGTTATTCGTTTCGAGCATCAGAACCGCGAAAATTTTGTGTTTCTCAAGCGTTTCTTACATCCAAACTGCCACATCTCGCGAACGGATTGACCAATCCGCAAAATTTCTGTTGCATCTGAAAGTAGAAACTCGCCCGATTACAACGGTATGCGTACTTTTCCCCTAGGCCGTTCTAGTTATTCGTTTCGAGCATCAGAACTGCGAAAATTTTGAGTTTCTCAAGCGTTTCTTACATCCAAACTGCCATATCTCGCGAACGGATTGACCAATCCGCAAAATTTCTGTTGCATCTGAAAGTAGAAACTCGCCCGATTACAACGGTATGCATACTTTTCCCCTAGCCCGTTCTAGTTATTCGTTTCGAGCAACAGAACTGCGAAAATTTTGAGTTTTTCAAGCGTTGCTTACCTCCAAACTGCCATATCTCGCGAACGGATTGACCAATCCGCAAAATTTCTGTTGCATCTGAAAGTAGAAACTCGCCAGATTACAACGGTGTGCGTACTTTTCCCCTAGGCCGTTCTAGTTATGCATGTCGAGCATCAGAACTGCGAAAATTTTGAGTTTCTCGAGCGTTTCTTACCTCCAAACTGCCATATCTCGCGAACGGATTGACCAATCCGCAAAATTTCTGTTGCATCTGAAAGTAGAAACTCGCCCGATTACAACACTATGCGTACTTTTCCCCTAGGCCGTTCTAGTTATTCGTTTCGAGCATCAGAACTGCGAAAATTTTGAGTTTCTCAAGCGTTTCTTACTTCCAAACTGCCATATCTCGCGAACGGATTGACCAATCCGCAAAATTTCTGTTGCATCTCAAAGTAGAAACTCGCCCGATTACAACACTATGCGTACTTTTCCCCTAGGCCGTTCTAGTTATTCGTTTCGAGCATCAGAACTGCGAAAATTTTGAGTTTCTCGAGCGTTTCTTACATCCAAACTGCCATATCTCGCGAACGGATTGACCAATCCGCAAAATTTCCGTTGCATCTGAAAGTAGAAATTCGCCCGATTACAAATGTATGCGTACTTTTCCCCTAGCCCGTTCTAGTTATTCGTTTCGAGCAACAGAACTGCGAAAATTTTGAGTTTCTCAAGCGTTTCTTACCTCCAAACTGCCATATCTCGCGAACGGAATGACCAATCCGCAAAATTTCTGTTGCATCTGAAAGTAGAAACTCGCCCGATTACAACGGTGTGCGTACTTTTCCCCTAGGCCGTTCTTGTTATTCGTTTCGAGCATCAGAACCGCGAAAATTTTGAGTTTCTCGAGCGTTTCTTACATCCAAACTGCCATATCTCGCGAACGGATTGAACAATTCGCAAAATTTCTGTTGCATCTGAAAGTAGAAACTCGCCCGATTACAACGGTGGGCGTACTTTTCCCCTAGGCCGTTCTAGTTATTCGTTTCGAGCATCAGAACTGCGAAAATTTTGAGTTTCTCGAGCGTTTCTTACATCCAAACTGCCATATCTCGCGAACGGATTGACCAATCCGCAAAATTTCTGTTGCATCTGAAAGTAGAAACTCGCCCGATTACAACGGTGTGCGTACTTTTCCCCTAGGCCGTTCTAGTTATTCGTTTCGAGCATCAGAACTGCGAAAATTTTGAGTTTCTCAAGCGTTTCTTACTTCCAAACTGCCATATCTCGCGAACGGATTGACCAATCCGCAAAATTTCTGTTGCATCTCAAAGTAGAAACTCGCCCGATTACAACACTATGCGTACTTTTCCCCTAGGCCGTTCTAGTTATTCGTTTCGAGCATCAGAACTGCGAAAATTTTGAGTTTCTCGAGCGTTTCTTACATCCAAACTGCCATATCTCGCGAACGGATTGACCAATCCGCAAAATTTCCGTTGCATCTGAAAGTAGAAATTCGCCCGATTACAAATGTATGCGTACTTTTCCCCTAGCCCGTTCTAGTTATTCGTTTCGAGCAACAGAACTGCGAAAATTTTGAGTTTCTCAAGCGTTTCTTACCTCCAAACTGCCATATCTCGCGAACGGAATGACCAATCCGCAAAATTTCTGTTGCATCTGAAAGTAGAAACTCGCCCGATTACAACGGTGTGCGTACTTTTCCCCTAGGCCGTTCTTGTTATTCGTTTCGAGCATCAGAACCGCGAAAATTTTGAGTTTCTCGAGCGTTTCTTACATCCAAACTGCCATATCTCGCGAACGGATTGAACAATTCGCAAAATTTCTGTTGCATCTGAAAGTAGAAACTCGCCCGATTACAACGGTGGGCGTACTTTTCCCCTAGGCCGTTCTAGTTATTCGTTTCGAGCATCAGAACTGCGAAAATTTTGAGTTTCTCGAGCGTTTCTTACATCCAAACTGCCATATCTCGCGAACGGATTGACCAATCCGCAAAATTTCTGTTGCATCTGAAAGTAGAAACTCGCCCGATTACAACGGTGTGCGTACTTTTCCCCTAGGCCGTTCTAGTTATGCTTGTCGAGCATCAGAACTGCGAAAATTTTGAGTTTCTCGAGCGTTTCTTACCTCCAAACTGCCATATCTCGCGAACGGATTGACCAATCCGCAAAATTTCTGTTGCATCTGAAAGTAGAAACTCGCCCGATTACAACACTATGCGTACTTTTCCCCTAGGCCGTTCTAGTTATTCGTTTCGAGCATCAGAACTGCGAAAATTTTGAGTTTCTCAAGCGTTTCTTACCTCCAAACTGCCATATCTCGCGAACGGATTGACCAATCCGCAAAATTTCTGTTGCATCCGAAAGTAGAAACTCGCCCGATTACAACGGTATGCGTACTTTTCCCCTAGCCCGTTCTAGTTATTCGTTTCGAGCAACAGAACTGCGAAAATTTTGAGTTTTTCAAGCGTTGCTTACCTCCAAACTGCCATATCTCGCGAACGGATTGACCAATCCGCAAAATTTCTGTTGCATCTGAAAGTAGAAACTCGCCCGACTACAACGGTGTGCGTACTTTTCCCCTAGCCCGTTCTAGTTATGCTTGTCGAGCATCAGAACTGCGAAAATTTTGAGTTTCTCAAGCGTTGCTTACCTCCAAACTGCCATATCTCGCGAACGGATTGACCAATCCGCAAAATTTCTGTTGCATCTGAAGGTAGAAACTCGCCCGACTACAACGGTGTGCGTACTTTTCCCCTAGCCCGTTCTAGTTATGCTTGTCGAGCATCAGAACTGCGAAAATTTTGAGTTTCTCAAGCGTTGCTTACCTCCAAACTGCCATATCTCGCGAACGGATTGACCAATCCGCAAAATTTCTGTTGCATCTGAAGGTAGAAACTCGCCCGATTACAACGGTATGCGTACTTTTCCCCTAGCCCGTTCTAGTTATTCGTTTCGAGCATCAGAACTGCGAAAATTTTGAGTTTCTCAAGCGTTTCTTACCTCCAAACTGCCATATCTCGCGAACGGATTGACCAATCCGCAAAATTTCTGTTGCATCTCAAAGTAGAAACTCGCCCGATTACAACACTATGCGTACTTTTCCCCCAGGCCGTTCTAGTTATTCGTTTCGAGCACCAGAACTGCGAAAATTTTGAGTTTCTCAAGCGTTTCTTACCTCCAAACTGCCATATCTCGCGAACGGATTGACCAATCCGCAAAATTTCTGTTGCATCTGAAAGTAGAAACTCGCCCGATTACAACGGTATGCGTACTTTTCCCCTAGCCCGTTCTAGTTATTCGTTTCGAGCAACAGAACTGCGAAAATTTTGAGTTTTTCAAGCGTTGCTTACCTCCAAACTGCCATATCTCGCGAACGGATTGACCAATCCGCAAAATTTCTGTTGCATCTGAAAGTAGAAACTCGCCCGACTACAACGGTGTGCGTACTTTTCCCCTAGCCCGTTCTAGTTATGCTTGCCGAGCATCAGAACTGCGAAAATTTTGAGTTTCTCAAGCGTTTCTTACCTCCAAACTGCCATATCTCGCGAACGGAATGACCAATCCGCAAAATTTCTGTTGCATCTGAAAGTAGAAACTCGCCCGATTACAACGGTATGCGTACTTTTCCCCTAGCCCGTTCTAGTTATTCGTTTCGAGCATCAGAACTGCGAAAATTTTGAGTTTCTCAAGCGTTTCTTACTTCCAAACTGCCATATCTCGCGAACGGATTGACCAATCCGCAAAATTTCTGTTGCATCTGGAAGTAGAAATTCGCCCGATTACAAATGTATGCGTACTTTTCCCCTAGCCCGTTCTAGTTATGCTTGTCGAGCATCAGAACTGCGAAAATTTTGTGTTTCTCAAGCGTTTCTTACCTCCAAACTGCCATATCTCGCGAACGGAATGACCAATCCGCAAAATTTCTGTTGCATCTGAAAGTAGAAGCTCGCCCGATTACAACGGTGTCCGTACTTTTCCCCTAGGCCGTTCTTGTTATTCGTTTCGAGCATCAGAACCGCGAAAATTTTGTGTTTCTCAAGCGTTTCTTACATCCAAACTGCCACATCTCGCGAACGGATTGACCAATCCGCAAAATTTCTGTTGCATCTGAAAGTAGAAACTCGCCCGATTACAACGGTATGCGTACTTTTCCCCTAGGCCGTTCTAGTTATTCATTTCGAGCATCAGAACTGCGAAAATTTTGAGTTTCTCGAGCGTTTCTTACATCCAAACTGCCATATCTCGCGAACGGATTGACCAATCCGCAAAATTTCTGTTGCATCTGGAAGTAGAAATTCGCCCGATTACAAATGTATGCGTACTTTTCCCCTAGCCCGTTCTAGTTATTCGTTTCGAGCAACAGAACTGCGAAAATTTTGAGTTTCTCAAGCGTTGCTTACCTCCAAACTGCCATATCTCGCGAACGGATTGACCAATCCGCAAAATTTCTGTTGCATCTCAAAGTAGAATCTCGCCCGAATACAACACTATGCGTACTTTTCCCCTAGCCCGTTCTTGTTATTCGTTTCGAGCATCAGAACCGCGAAAATTTTGTGTTTCTCAAGCGTTTCTTACATCCAAACTGCCACATCTCGCGAACGGATTGACCAATCCGCAAAATTTCTGTTGCATCTGAAAGTAGAAACTCGCCCGATTACAACGGTATGCGTACTTTTCCCCTAGGCCGTTCTAGTTATTCGTTTCGAGCATCAGAACTGCGAAAATTTTGAGTTTCTCAAGCGTTTCTTACATCCAAACTGCCATATCTCGCGAACGGATTGACCAATCCGCAAAATTTCTGTTGCATCTGAAAGTAGAAACTCGCCCGATTACAACGGTATGCGTACTTTTCCCCTAGCCCGTTCTAGTTATTCGTTTCGAGCAACAGAACTGCGAAAATTTTGAGTTTTTCAAGCGTTGCTTACCTCCAAACTGCCATATCTCGCGAACGGATTGACCAATCCGCAAAATTTCTGTTGCATCTGAAAGTAGAAACTCGCCAGATTACAACGGTGTGCGTACTTTTCCCCTAGGCCGTTCTAGTTATGCATGTCGAGCATCAGAACTGCGAAAATTTTGAGTTTCTCGAGCGTTTCTTACCTCCAAACTGCCATATCTCGCGAACGGATTGACCAATCCGCAAAATTTCTGTTGCATCTGAAAGTAGAAACTCGCCCGATTACAACACTATGCGTACTTTTCCCCTAGGCCGTTCTAGTTATTCGTTTCGAGCATCAGAACTGCGAAAATTTTGAGTTTCTCAAGCGTTTCTTACTTCCAAACTGCCATATCTCGCGAACGGATTGACCAATCCGCAAAATTTCTGTTGCATCTCAAAGTAGAAACTCGCACGATTACAACACTATGCGTACTTTTCCCCTAGGCCGTTCTAGTTATTCGTTTCGAGCATCAGAACTGCGAAAATTTTGAGTTTCTCGAGCGTTTCTTACATCCAAACTGCCATATCTCGCGAACGGATTGACCAATCCGCAAAATTTCCGTTGCATCTGAAAGTAGAAATTCGCCCGATTACAAATGTATGCGTACTTTTCCCCTAGCCCGTTCTAGTTATTCGTTTCGAGCAACAGAACTGCGAAAATTTTGAGTTTCTCAAGCGTTTCTTACCTCCAAACTGCCATATCTCGCGAACGGAATGACCAATCCGCAAAATTTCTGTTGCATCTGAAAGTAGAAACTCGCCCGATTACAACGGTGTGCGTACTTTTCCCCTAGGCCGTTCTTGTTATTCGTTTCGAGCATCAGAACCGCGAAAATTTTGAGTTTCTCGAGCGTTTCTTACATCCAAACTGCCATATCTCGCGAACGGATTGAACAATTCGCAAAATTTCTGTTGCATCTGAAAGTAGAAACTCGCCCGATTACAACGGTGGGCGTACTTTTCCCCTAGGCCGTTCTAGTCATTCATTTCGAGCATCAGAACTGCGAAAATTTTGAGTTTCTCAAGCGTTTCTTACTTCCAAACTGCCATATCTCGCGAACGGATAGACCAATCCGCAAAATTTCTGTTGCATCTCAAAGTAGAAACTCGCCCGATTACAACACTATGCGTTCTTTTCCCCCAGGCCGTTCTAGTTATTCGTTTCGAGCATCAGAACTGCGAAAATTTTGAGTTTCTCAAGCGTTTCTTACATCCAAACTGCCATATCTCGCGAACGGATTGACCAATCCGCAAAATTTCTGTTGCATCTGAAAGTAGAAACTCGCCCAATTACAACGGTATGCGTACTTTTCCCCTAGCCCGTTCTAGTTATTCGTTTCGAGCAACAGAACTGCGAAAATTTTGAGTTTTTCAAGCGTTGCTTACCTCCAAACTGCCATATCTCGCGAACGGATTGACCAATCCGCAAAATTTCTGTTGCATCTGAAAGTAGAAACTCGCCCGATTACAACGGTGTGCGTACTTTTCCCCTAGGCCGTTCTAGTTATGCTTGTCGAGCATCAGAACTGCGAAAATTTTGAGTTTCTCGAGCGTTTCTTACCTCCAAACTGCCATATCTCGCGAACGGATTGACCAATCCGCAAAATTTCTGTTGCATCTGAAAGTAGAAACTCGCCCGATTACAACACTATGCGTACTTTTCCCCTAGCCCGTTCTAGTTATTCGTTTCGAGCAACAGAACTGCGAAAATTTTGAGTTTTTCAAGCGTTGCTTACCTCCAAACTGCCATATCTCGCGAACGGATTGACCAATCCGCAAAATTTCTGTTGCATCTGAAAGTAGAAACTCGCCCGACTACAACGGTGTGCGTACTTTTCCCCTAGCCCGTTCTAGTTATGCTTGTCGAGCATCAGAACTGCGAAAATTTTGAGTTTCTCAAGCGTTGCTTACCTCCAAACTGCCATATCTCGCGAACGGATTGACCAATCCGCAAAATTTCTGTTGCATCTGAAAGTAGAAACTCGCCCGATTACAACGGTATGCGTACTTTTCCCCTAGCCCGTTCTAGTTATTCGTTTCGAGCAACAGAACTGCGAAAATTTTGAGTTTTTCAAGCGTTGCTTACCTCCAAACTGCCATATCTCGCGAACGGATTGACCAATCCGCAAAATTTCTGTTGCATCTGAAAGTAGAAACTCGCCCGACTACAACGGTGTGCGTACTTTTCCCCTAGCCCGTTCTAGTTATGCTTGCCGAGCATCAGAACTGCGAAAATTTTGAGTTTCTCAAGCGTTTCTTACCTCCAAACTGCCATATCTCGCGAACGGAATGACCAATCCGCAAAATTTCTGTTGCATCTGAAAGTAGAAACTCGCCCGATTACAACGGTATGCGTACTTTTCCCCTAGCCCGTTCTAGTTATTCGTTTCGAGCATCAGAACTGCGAAAATTTTGAGTTTCTCAAGCGTTTCTTACTTCCAAACTGCCATATCTCGCGAACGGATTGACCAATCCGCAAAATTTCTGTTGCATCTGAAAGTAGAAACTCGCCCGATTACAACGGTGTGCGTACTTTTCCCCTAGCCCGTTCTAGTTATGCTTGTCGAGCATCAGAACTGCGAAAATTTTGTGTTTCTCAAGCGTTTCTTACCTCCAAACTGCCATATCTCGCGAACGGAATGACCAATCCGCAAAATTTCTGTTGCATCTGAAAGTAGAAACTCGCCCGATTACAACGGTGTCCGTACTTTTCCCCTAGGCCGTTCTTGTTATTCGTTTCGAGCATCAGAACCGCGAAAATTTTGTGTTTCTCAAGCGTTTCTTACATCCAAACTGCCACATCTCGCGAACGGATTGACCAATCCGCAAAATTTCTGTTGCATCTGAAAGTAGAAACTCGCCCGATTACAACGGTATGCGTACTTTTCCCCTAGGCCGTTCTAGTTATTCATTTCGAGCATCAGAACTGCGAAAATTTTGAGTTTCTCGAGCGTTTCTTACATCCAAACTGCCATATCTCGCGAACGGATTGACCAATCCGCAAAATTTCTGTTGCATCTGGAAGTAGAAATTCGCCCGATTACAAATGTATGCGTACTTTTCCCCTAGCCCGTTCTAGTTATTCGTTTCGAGCAACAGAACTGCGAAAATTTTGAGTTTCTCAAGCGTTGCTTACCTCCAAACTGCCATATCTCGCGAACGGATTGACCAATCCGCAAAATTTCTGTTGCATCTCAAAGTAGAAACTCGCCCGAATACAACACTATGCGTACTTTTCCCCTAGGCCGTTCTTGTTATTCGTTTCGAGCATCAGAACCGCGAAAATTTTGTGTTTCTCAAACGTTTCTTACATCCAAACTGCCACATCTCGCGAACGGATTGACCAATCCGCAAAATTTCTGTTGCATCTGAAAGTAGAAACTCGCCCGATTACAACGGTATGCGTACTTTTCCCCTAGGCCGTTCTAGTTATTCGTTTCGAGCATCAGAACTGCGAAAATTTTGAGTTTCTCAAGCGTTTCTTACATCCAAACTGCCATATCTCGCGAACGGATTGACCAATCCGCAAAATTTCTGTTGCATCTGAAAGTAGAAACTCGCCCGATTACAACGGTATGCGTACTTTTCCCCTAGCCCGTTCTAGTTATTCGTTTCGAGCAACAGAACTGCGAAAATGTTGAGTTTTTCAAGCGTTGCTTACCTCCAAACTGCCATATCTCGCGAACGGATTGACCAATCCGCAAAATTTCTGTTGCATCTGAAAGTAGAAACTCGCCAGATTACAACGGTGTGCGTACTTTTCCCCTAGGCCGTTCTAGTTATGCATGTCGAGCATCAGAACTGCGAAAATTTTGAGTTTCTCGAGCGTTTCTTACCTCCAAACTGCCATATCTCGCGAACGGATTGACCAATCCGCAAAATTTCTGTTGCATCTGAAAGTAGAAACTCGCCCGATTACAACACTATGCGTACTTTTCCCCTAGGCCGTTCTAGTTATTCGTTTCGAGCATCAGAACTGCGAAAATTTTGAGTTTCTCAAGCGTTTCTTACTTCCAAACTGCCATATCTCGCGAACGGATTGACCAATCCGCAAAATTTCTGTTGCATCTCAAAGTAGAAACTCGCCCGATTACAACACTATGCGTACTTTTCCCCTAGGCCGTTCTAGTTATTCGTTTCGAGCATCAGAACTGCGAAAATTTTGAGTTTCTCGAGCGTTTCTTACATCCAAACTGCCATATCTCGCGAACGGATTGACCAATCCGCAAAATTTCCGTTGCATCTGAAAGTAGAATTTCGCCCGATTACAAATGTATGCGTACTTTTCCCCTAGCCCGTTCTAGTTATTCGTTTCGAGCAACAGAACTGCGAAAATTTTGAGTTTCTCAAGCGTTTCTTACCTCCAAACTGCCATATCTCGCGAACGGAATGACCAATCCGCAAAATTTCTGTTGCATCTGAAAGTAGAAACTCGCCCGATTACAACGGTGTGCGTACTTTTCCCCTAGGCCGTTCTTGTTATTCGTTTCGAGCATCAGAACCGCGAAAATTTTGTGTTTCTCAAGCGTTTCTTACATCCAAACAGCCACATCTCGCGAACGGATTGACCAATCCGCAAAATTTCTGTTGCATCTGAAAGTAGAAACTCGCCCGATTACAACGGTATGCGTACTTTTCCCCTAGGCCGTTCTAGTTATTCGTTTCGAGCATCAGAACTGCGAAAATTTTGAGTTTCTCAAGCGTTTCTTACATCCAAACTGCCATATCTCGCGAACGGATTGACCAATCCGCAAAATTTCTGTTGCATCTGAAAGTAGAAACTCGCCCAATTGCAACGGTATGCGTACTTTTCCCCTAGCACGTTCTAGTTATTCGTTTCGAGCAACAGAACTGCGAAAATTTTGAGTTTTTCAAGCGTTGCTTACCTCCAAACTGCCATATCTCGCGAACGGATTGACCAATCCGCAAAATTTCTGTTGCATCTGAAAGTAGAAACTCGCCCGATTACAACGGTGTGCGTACTTTTCCCCTAGGCCGTTCTAGTTATGCTTGTCGAGCATCAGAACTGCGAAAATTTTGAGTTTCTCGAGAGTTTCTTACCTCCAAACTGCCATATCTCGCGAACGGATTGACCAATCCGCAAAATTTCTGTTGCATCTGAAAGTAGATACTCGCCCGATTACAACACTATCTGTACTTTTCCCCTAGGCCGTTCTAGTTATTCGTTTCGAGCATAAGAACTGCGAAAATTTTGAGTTTCTCAAGCGTTTCTTACCTCCAAACTGCCATATCTCGCGAACGGATTGACCAATCCGCAAAATTTCTGTTGCATCTGAAAGTAGAAACTCGCCCGATTACAACGGTATGCGTACTTTTCCCCTAGCCCGTTCTAGTTATTCGTTTCGAGCAACAGAACTGCGAAAATTTTGAGTTTTTCAAGCGTTGCTTACCTCCAAACTGCCATATCTCGCGAACGGATTGACCAATCCGCAAAATTTCTGTTGCATCTGAAAGTAGAAACTCGCCCGATTACAACGGTATGCGTACTTTTCCCCTAGCCCGTTCTAGTTATTCGTTTCGAGCATCAGAACTGCGAAAATTTTGAGTTTCTCAAGCGTTGCTTACCTCCAAACTGCCATATCTCGCGAACGGATTGACCAATCCGCAAAATTTCTGTTGCATCTGAAAGTAGAAACTCGCCCGACTACAACGGTGTGCGTACTTTTCCCCTAGGCCGTTCTAGTTATTCGTTTCGAGCATCAGAACTGCGAAAATTTTGAGTTTCTCAAGCGTTGCTTACCTCCAAACTGCCATATCTCGCGAACGGATTGACCAATCCGCAAAATTTCTGTTGCATCTGAAAGTAGAAACTCGCCCGACTACAACGGTGTGCGTACTTTTCCCCTAGGCCGTTCTAGTTATTCGTTTCGAGCATCAGAACTGCGAAAATTTTGAGTTTCTCAAGCGTTTCTTACCTCCAAACTGCCACATCTCGCGAACGGATTGAGCAATCCGCAAAGTTTCTGTTGCATCTGAAAGTAGAAACTCGCCCGATTACAATGGTATGCGTAGTTTCCCCCTAGGCCGTTCCAGTTATTCGTTTCGAGCATCAGAACAGCGAAAATTTTGAGTTTCTCAAGCGTTTCTTACTTCCAAACTGCCATATCTCGCGAATGGATCGACCAATCCGCAAAATTTCTGTTGCATCTGAAAGTAGAAACTCGCCCGATTACAATGGTATGCGTACTTTTCCCCTAGGCCGTGCTAGTTATTCGTTTCGCGCATCAGAAATGCGAAAATTTTGAGTTTCTCAAGCGTTTCTTACCTCCAAACTGCCACATCTCGCGAACGGATTGAGCAATCCGCAAAGTTTCTGTTGCATCTGAAAGTAGAAACTCGCCCGATTACAATGGTATGCGTAGTTTCCCCCTAGGCCGTTCCAGTTATTCGTTTCGAGCATCAGAACAGCGAAAATTTTGAGTTTCTCAAGCGTTTCTTACTTCCAAACTGCCATATCTCGCGAATGGATCGACCAATCCGCAAAATTTCTGTTGCATCTGAAAGTAGAAACTCGCCAGATTACAACGGTGTGCGTACTTTTCCCCTAGGCCGTTCTAGTTATGCATGTCGAGCATCAGAACTGCGAAAATTTTGAGTTTCTCGAGCGTTTCTTACCTCCAAACTGCCATATCTCGCGAACGGATTGACCAATCCGCAAAATTTCTGTTGCATCTGAAAGTAGAAACTCGCCCGATTACAACACTATGCGTACTTTTCCCCTAGGCCGTTCTAGTTATTCGTTTCGAGCATCAGAACTGCGAAAATTTTGAGTTTCTCAAGCGTTTCTTACTTCCAAACTGCCATATCTCGCGAACGGATTGACCAATCCGCAAAATTTCTGTTGCATCTCAAAGTAGAAACTCGCCCGATTACAACACTATGCGTACTTTTCCCCTAGGCCGTTCTAGTTATTCGTTTCGAGCATCAGAACTGCGAAAATTTTGAGTTTCTCGAGCGTTTCTTACATCCAAACTGCCATATCTCGCGAACGGATTGACCAATCCGCAAAATTTCCGTTGCATCTGAAGGTAGAAATTCGCCCGATTACAAATGTATGCGTACTTTTCCCCTAGCCCGTTCTAGTTATTCGTTTCGAGCAACAGAACTGCGAAAATTTTGAGTTTCTCAAGCGTTTCTTACCTCCAAACTGCCATATCTCGCGAACGGAATGACCAATCCGCAAAATTTCTGTTGCATCTGAAAGTAGAAACTCGCCCGATTACAACGGTGTGCGTACTTTTCCCCTAGGCCGTTCTTGTTATTCGTTTCGAGCATCAGAACCGCGAAAATTTTGTGTTTCTCAAGCGTGTCTTACATCCAAACAGCCACATCTCGCGAACGGATTGACCAATCCGCAAAATTTCTGTTGCATCTGAAAGTAGAAACTCGCCCGATTACAACGGTATGCGTACTTTTCCCCTAGGCCGTTCTAGTTATTCGTTTCGAGCATCAGAACGGCGAAAATTTTGAGTTTCTCAAGCGTTTCTTACTTCCAAACTGCCATATCTCGCGAACGGATTGTCCTATCCGCAAAATTTCTGTTGCATCTGAAAGTGGAAACTCGCCCGATTACAACGGAATGCGTACTATTCCCCTAGGCCGTTCTAGTTACTCGTTTCGAGCATCAGAACTGCGAAAATTTTGAGTTTCTCAAGCGTTTCTTACTTCCAAACTGCCATATCTCGCGAACGGATCGACCAATCCGCAAAATTTCTGTTGCATCTGAAAGTAGAAACTCGCCCGATTACATCGGTATGCGTACTTTTCCCCTAGGCCGTGCTAGTTATTCGTTTCGCGCATCAGAACGGCGAAAATTTTGAGTTTCTCAAGCGTTTCTTACATCCAAACTGCCATATCTCTCGAACGGATTGACCAATCCGCAAAATTTCTGTTGCATCTGAAAGTAGAAACTCGCCCGATTATATCGGTATGCGTACTTTTCCCCTAGGCCGTGCTAGTTATTCGTTTCGCGCATCAGAACAGAGAAAATTTTGAGTTTCTCAAGCGTTTCTTACTTCCAAACGGCCACATCTCGCGAACGGATTGACCAATCCGCAAAGTTTCTGTTGCGTCTGAAAGTAGAAACTCGCCCGATTACAATGTTTTGTGTAGTTTCCCCCTAGGCCGTTCCAGTTATTCGTTTCGAGCATCAGAACTGCGAAAATTTTGAGTTTCTCAAGCGTTTCTTATCTCCAAACTGCCATGTCTCGCGAACGGATTGACCAATCCGCAAAATTTCTGTTGCATCTGAAAGTAGAAACTCGCCCGATTATATCGGTATGCGTACTTTTCCCCTAGGCCGTGCTAGTTATTCGTTTCGCGCATCAGAACAGAGAAAATTTTGAGTTTCTCAAGCGTTTCTTACTTCCAAACGGCCACATCTCGCGAACGGATTGACCAATCCGCAAAGTTTCTGTTGCGTCTGAAAGTAGAAACTCGCCCGATTACAATGGTTTATGTAGTTTCCCCCTAGGCCGTTCCAGTTATTCGTTTCGAGCATCAGAACTGCGAAAATTTTGAGTTTCTCAAGCGTTTCTTACTTCCAAACTGCCATATCTCGCGAACGGATTGTCCAATCCGCAAAATTTCTGTTGCATCTGAAAGTGGAAACTCGCCCGATTACAACGGAATGCGTACTTTTCCCCTAGGCCGTTCTAGTTACTCGTTTCGAGAATCAGAACTGCGAAAATTTTGAGTTTCTCAAGCGTTTCTTACTTCCAAACTGCCATATCTCGCGAACGGATCGTCCAATCCGCAAAATTTCTGTTGCATCTGAAAGTAGAAACTCGCCCGATTATATCGGTATGCGTACTTTTCCCCTAGGCCGTGCTAGTTATTCGTTTCGCGCATCAGAACAGAGAAAATTTTGAGTTTCTCAAGCGTTTCTTACTTCCAAACGGCCACATCTCGCGAACGGATTGACCAATCCGCAAAGTTTCTGTTGCGTCTGAAAGTAGAAACTCGCCCGATTACAATGGTTTGTGTAGTTTCCCCCTAGGCCGTTCCAGTTATTCGTTTCGAGCATCAGAACTGCGAAAATTTTGAGTTTCTCAAGCGTTTCTTACTTCCAAACTGCCATATCTCGCGAACGGATTGTCCAATCCGCAAAATTTCTGTTGCATCTGAAAGTGGAAACTCGCCCGATTACAACGGAATGCGTACTTTTCCCCTAGGCCGTTCTAGTTACTCGTTTCGAGAATCAGAACTGCGAAAATTTTGAGTTTCTCAAGCGTTTCTTACTTCCAAACTGCCATATCTCGCGAACGGATCGTCCAATCCGCAAAATTTCTGTTGCATCTGAAAGTAGAAACTCGCCCGATTATATCGGTATGCGTACTTTTCCCCTAGGCCGTGCTAGTTATTCGTTTCGCGCATCAGAACAGAGAAAATTTTGAGTTTCTCAAGCGTTTCTTACTTCCAAACGGCCACATCTCGCGAACGGATTGACCAATCCGCAAAGTTTCTGTTGCGTCTGAAAGTAGAAACTCGCCCGATTACAATGGTTTGTGTAGTTTCCCCCTAGGCCGTTCCAGTTATTCGTTTCGAGCATCAGAACTGCGAAAATTTTGAGTTTCTCAAGCGTTTCTTATCTCCAAACTGCCATGTCTCGCGAACGGATTGACCAATCCGCAAAATTTCTGTTGCATCTGAAAGTAGAAACTCGCCCGATTATATCGGTATGCGTACTTTTCCCCTAGGCCGTGCTAGTTATTCGTTTCTCGCATCAGAACAGAGAAAATTTTGAGTTTCTCAAGCGTTTCTTACTTCCAAACGGCCACATCTCGCGAACGGATTGACCAATCCGCAAAGTTTCTGTTGCGTCTGAAAGTAGAAACTCGCCCGATTAGAATGGTTTGTGTAGTTTCCCCCTAGGCCGTTCCAGTTATTCGTTTCGAGCATCAGAACTGCGAAAATTTTGAGTTTCTCAAGCGTTTCTTATCTCCAAACTGCCATGTCTCGCGAACGGATTGACCAATCCGCAAAATTTCTGTTGCATCTGAAAGTAGAAACTCGCCCGATTAAAACGGTATGCGTACTTTTGCCCTAGGCCGTTCTAGTTATTCGTTTCGAGAATCAGAACTGCGAAAATTTTGAGTTTCTCAAGCGTTTCCTACTTCCAAACTGCCACATCTCGCGAACGGATTGACCAATCCGCAAAGTTTCTGTTGCATCTGAAAGTAGAAGCTCGCCCGGTTAAAACGGTATGCGTACTTTTCCCCTAGGCCGTTCCAGTTATTCGTTTCGAGCATCAGATCTGCGAAAATTTTGAGTTTCTCAAGCGTTTCTTATCTCCAAACTGCCATATCTCGCGAACGGATTGACCAATCCGCAAAATTTCTGTTGCATCTGAAAGTAGAAACTCGCCCGATTAAAACGGTATGCGTACTTTTCCCCTAGGCCGTTCTAGTTATTCGTTTCGAGAATCAGAACTGCGAAAATTTTGAGTTTCTCAAGCGTTTCCTACTTCCAAACTGCCACATCTCGCGAACGGATTGACCAATCCGCAAAGTTTCTGTTGCATCTGAAAGTAGAAGCTCGCCCGATTAAAACGGTATGCGTACTTTTCCCCTAGGCCGTTCTAGTTACTCGTTTCGCGCATCAGAACAGAGAAAATTTTGAGTTTCTCAAGCGTTTCTTACTTCCAAACGGCCACATCTCGCGAACGGATTGACCAATCCGCAAAGTTTCTGTTGCGTCTGAAAGTAGAAACTCGCCCGATTACAATGGTTTGTGTAGTTTCCCCCTAGGCCGTTCCAGTTATTCGTTTCGAGCATCAGAACTGCGAAAATTTTGAGTTTCTCAAGCGTTTCTTATCTCCAAACTGCCATGTCTCGCGAACGGATTGACCAATCCGCAAAATTTCTGTTGCATCTGAAAGTAGAAACTCGCCCGATTAAAACGGTATGCGTACTTTTGCCCTAGGCCGTTCTAGTTATTCGTTTCGAGAATCAGAACTGCGAAAATTTTGAGTTTCTCAAGCGTTTCCTACTTCCAAACTGCCACATCTCGCGAACGGATTGACCAATCCGCAAAGTTTCTGTTGCATCTGAAAGTAGAAGCTCGCCCGGTTAAAACGGTATGCGTACTTTTCCCCTAGGCCGTTCTAGTTACTCGTTTCGAGCGTCAGAACGGCGAAAATTTTGAGTTTCTCAAGCGTTTCTTACTTCCAAACTGCCATATCTCTCGAACGGATTGACCAATCCGCAAAATTTCTGTTGCATCTGAAAGTAGAAACTCGCCCGATTATATCGGTATGCGTACTTTTCCCCTAGGCAGTGCTAGTTATTCGTTTCGCGCATCAGAACAGCGAAAATTTTGAGTTTCTCTAGCGTTTCTTACTTCCAAACGGCCACATATCGCGAACGGATTGACCAATCCGCAAAGTTTCTGTTGCATCTGAAAGTAGAAACTCGCCCGATTACAATGGCATGTGTAGTTTCCCCCTAGGCCGTTCCAGTTATTCGTTTCGAGCATCAGAACTGCGAAAATTTGGAGTTTCTCAAGCGTTTCTTATCTCAAAACTGCCATATCTCGCGAACGGATTGACCAATCCGCAAAATTTCTGTTGCACCCGAAAGTAGAAACTCGCCCGATTACAACGGTGTGCGTACTTTTCCCCTAGGCCGTTCTAGTTATGCTTGTCGAGCATCAGAACTGCGAAAATTTTGAGTTTCTTAAGCGTTTCCTACTTCCAAACTGCCACATCTCGCGAACGGATTGACCAATCCGCAAAGTTTCTGTTGCATCTGAAAGTAGAAACTCGCCCGATTACAATGGTATGCGTAGTTTCCCCCTAGGCCGTTCCAGTTATTCGTTTCGAGCATCAGAACTGCGATAATTTTGAGTTTCTCAAGCGTTTCTTACCTCCAAACTGCCATATCTCGCGAACGGAGTGACCAATCCGCAAAATTTCTGTTGCATCTGAAAGTAGAAACTCGCCCGATTACAACGGTATGCGTACTTTTCCCCTAGGCCGTTCTAGTTATTCGTTTCGAGCATCAGAACTGCGAAAATTTTGAGTTTCTCAAGCGTTTCTTACTTCCAAACTGCCATATCTCGCGAACGGATTGACCAATCCGCAAAATTTCTGTTGCATCTGAAAGTAGAAACTCGCCCGATTACAACGATGTGCGTACTTTTCCCCTAGGCCGTTCTTGTTATTCGTTTCGAGCATCAGAACCGCGAAAATTTTCTGTTTCTCAAGCGTTTCTTACATCCAAACTGCCACATCTCGCGAACGGATTGACCAATCCGCAAAATTTCTGTTGCATCTGAAAGTAGAAACTCGCCCGATTACAACGGTATGCGTACTTTTCCCCTAGGCCGTTCTAGTTATTCGTTTCGAGCATCAGAACTGCGAAAATTTTGAGTTTCTCAAGCGTTTCTTACATCCAAACTGCCATATCTCGCGAACGGATTGACCAATCCGCAAAATTTCTGTTGCATCTGAAAGTAGAAACTCGCCCAATTACAACGGTATGCGTAGTTTTCCCCTAACCCGTTCTAGTTATTCGTTTCGAGCAACAGAACTGCGAAAATTTTGAGTTTCTCAAGCGGTTCTTACCTCCAAACTGCCATATCTCGCGAACGGATTGACCAATCCGCAAAATTTCTGTTGCATCAGAAAGTAGAAACTCGCCCGATTACAACGATATGCGTACTTTTCCCCTAGCCCGTTCTAGTTATTCGTTTCGAGCAACAGAACTGCGAAAATTTTGAGTTTTTCAAGCATTGCTTACCTCCAAACTGCTATATCTCGCGAACGGATTGACCAATCCGCAAAATTTCTGTTGCATCGGAAAGTAGAAACTCGCCCGATTACAACGGTATGCGTACTTTTCCCCTAGCCCGTTCTAGTTATTCGTTTCGAGCAGCAGAACTGCGAAAATTTTGAGTTTTTCAAGCGTTGCTTACCTCCAAACTGCCATATCTCGCGAACGGATTGACCAATCCGCAAAATTTCTGTTGCATCTGAAAGTAGAAACTCGCCCGACTACAACGGTGTGCGTACTTTTCCCCTAGGCCGTTCTAGTTATTCGTTTCGAGCATCAGAACTGCGAAAATTTTGAGTTTCTCAAGCGTTTCTTACCTCCAAACTGCCATATCTCGCGAACGGATTGACCAATCCGCAAAATTTCTGTTGCATCTGAAAGTAGAAACTCGCCCGATTACAACACTATGCGTACTTTTCCCCTAGGCCGTTCTAGTTATTCGTTTCGAGCAACAGAACTGCGAAAATTTTGAGTTTCTCAAGCTTTGCTTACCTCCAAACTGCCATATCTCGCGAACGGATTGACCAATCCGCAAAATTTCTGTTTCATCTGAAAGTAGAAACTCGCCCGATTACAACGGTGTGCGTACTTTTCCCCTAGGCCGTTCTAGTTATGCTTGTCGAGCATCAGAACTGCGAAAATTTTGAGTTTCTCAAGCGTTTCTTACCTCCAAACTGCCATATCTCGCGAACGGAATGACCAATCCGCAAAATTTCTGTTGCATCTGAAAGTAGAAACTCGCCCGATTACAACGGTGTGCGTACTTTTCCCCTAGGCCGTTCTTGTTATTCGTTTCGAGCATCAGAACCGCGAAAATTTTGTGTTTCTCAAGCGTTTCTTACCTCCAAACTGCCATATCTCGCGAACGGATTGACCAATCCGCAAAATTTCTGTTGCATCTGAAAGTAGAAACTCGCCCGATTACAACGGTGTGCGTACTTTTCCCCTAGGCCGTTCTAGTTATGCTTGTCGAGCATCAGAACTGCGAAAATTTTGAGTTTCTCAAGCGTTTCTTACCTCCAAACTGCCATATCTCGCGAACGGAATGACCAATCCGCAAAATTTCTGTTGCATCTGAAAGTAGAAACTCGCCCGATTACAACGGTGTCCGTACTTTTCCCCTAGGCCGTTCTTGTTATTCGTTTCGAGCATCAGAACCGCGAAAATTTTGTGTTTCTCAAGCGTTTCTTACATCCAAACTGCCACATCTCGCGAACGGATTGACCAATCCGCAAAATTTCTGTTGCATCTGAAAGTAGAAACTCGCCCGATTACAACGGTATGCGTACTTTTCCCCTAGGCCGTTCTAGTTATTCGTTTCGAGCATCCGAACTGCGAAAATTTTGAGTTTCTCAAGCGTTTCTTACATCCAAACTGCCATATCTCGCGAACGGATTGACCAATCCGCAAAATTTCTGTTGCATCTGAAAGTAGAAACTCGCCCAATTACAACGGTATGCGTACTTTTCCCCTAGCCCGTTCTAGTTATTCGTTTCGAGCAACAGAACTGCGAAAATTTCGAGTTTTTCAAGCGTTGCTTACCTCCAAACTGCCATATCTCGCGAACGGATTGACCAATCCGCAAAATTTCTGTTGCATCTGAAAGTAGAAACTCGCCCGATTACAACACTATGCGTACTTTTCCCCTAGGCCGTTCTAGTTATTCGTTTCGAGCATCAGAACTGCGAAAATTTTGAGTTTCTCAATCGTTTCTTACCTCCAAACTGCCATATCTCGCGAACGGATTGACCAATCCGCAAAATTTCTGTTGCATCTGAAAGTAGAAACTCGCCCGATTACAACACTATGCGTACTTTTCCCCTAGGCCGTTCTAGTTATTCGTTTCGAGCATCAGAACTGCGAAAATTTTGAGTTTCTCAAGCGTTTCTTACCTCCAAACTGCCATTTCTCGCGAACGGATTGACCAATGCGCAAAATTTCTGTTGCATCTGACAGTAGAAACTCGCCCGATTACAACACTATGCGTACTTTTCCCCTAGGCCGTTCTAGTTATTCGTTTCGAGCATCAGAACTGCGAAAATTTTGAGTTTCTCGAGCGTTTCTTACATCCAAACTGCCATATCTCGCGAACGGATTGACCAATCCGCAAAATTTCTGTTGCATCTGAAAGTAGAAATTCGCCCGATTACAAATGTATGCGTACTTTTCCCCTAGCCCGTTCTAGTTATTCGTTTCGAGCAACAGAACTGCGAAAATTTTGAGTTTCTCAAGCGTTGCTTACCTCCAAACTGCCATATCTCGCGAACGGATTGACCAATCCGCAAAATTTCTGTTGCATCTGAAAGTAGAAACTCGCCCAATTACAACGGTATGCGTACTTTTCCCCTAGCCCGTTCTAGTTATTCGTTTCGAGCAACAGAACTGCGAAAATTTCGAGTTTTTCAAGCGTTGCTTATCTCCAAACTGCCATATCTCGCGAACGGATTGACCAATCCGCAAAATTTCTGTTGCATCTGAAAGTAGAAACTCGCCCGATTACAACACTATGCGTACTTTTCCCCTAGGCCGTTCTAGTTATTCGTTTCGAGCATCAGAACTGCGAAAATTTTGAGTTTCTCAAGCGTTTCTTACCTCCAAACTGCCATATCTCGCGAACGGATTGACCAATCCGCAAAATTTCTGTTGCATCTGAAAGTAGAAACTCGCCCGATTACAACACTATGCGTACTTTTCCTCTAGGCCGTTCTAGTTATTCGTTTCGAGCATCAGAACTGCGAAAATTTTGAGTTTCTCAAGCGTTTCTTACTTCCAAACTGCCATATCTCGCGAACGGATTGACCAATACGCAAAATTTCTGTTGCATCTCAAAGTAGAAACTCGCCCGATTACAACACTATGCGTACTTTTCCCCTAGGCCGTTCTAGTTATTCGTTTCGAGCATCAGAACTGCGAAAATTTTGAGTTTCTCAAGCGTTTCTTACCTCCAAACTGCCATATCTCGCGAACGGATTGACCAATCCGCAAAATTTCTGTTGCATCTGAAAGTAGAAACTCGCCCGATTACAACGGTATGCGTACTTTTCCCCTAGCCCGTTCTAGTTATTCGTTTCGAGCAACAGAACTGCGAAAATTTTGAGTTTTTCAAGCGTTGCTTACCTCCAAACTGCCATATCTCGCGAACGGATTGACCAATCCGCAAAATTTCTGTTGCATCTGAAAGTAGAAACTCGCCCGATTACAACGGTATGCGTACTTTTCCCCTAGCCCGTTCTAGTTATTCGTTTCGAGCATCAGAACTGCGAAAATTTTGAGTTTCTCAAGCGTTGCTTACCTCCAAACTGCCATATCTCGCGAACGGATTGACCAATCCGCAAAATTTCTGTTGCATCTGAAAGTAGAAACTCGCCCGACTACAACGGTGTGCGTACTTTTCCCCTAGGCCGTTCTAGTTATTCGTTTCGAGCATCAGAACTGCGAAAATTTTGAGTTTCTCAAGCGTTGCTTACCTCCAAACTGCCATATCTCGCGAACGGATTGACCAATCCGCAAAATTTCTGTTGCATCTGAAAGTAGAAACTCGCCCGACTACAACGGTGTGCGTACTTTTCCCCTAGGCCGTTCTAGTTATTCGTTTCGAGCATCAGAACTGCGAAAATTTTGAGTTTCTCAAGCGTTTCTTACCTCCAAACTGCCACATCTCGCGAACGGATTGAGCAATCCGCAAAGTTTCTGTTGCATCTGAAAGTAGAAACTCGCCCGATTACAATGGTATGCGTAGTTTCCCCCTAGGCCGTTCCAGTTATTCGTTTCGAGCATCAGAACAGCGAAAATTTTGAGTTTCTCAAGCGTTTCTTACTTCCAAACTGCCATATCTCGCGAATGGATCGACCAATCCGCAAAATTTCTGTTGCATCTGAAAGTAGAGACTCGCCCGATTACAATGGTATGCGTACTTTTCCCCTAGGCCGTGCTAGTTATTCGTTTCGCGCATCAGAAATGCGAAAATTTTGAGTTTCTCAAGCGTTTCTTACCTCCAAACTGCCACATCTCGCGAACGGATTGAGCAATCCGCAAAGTTTCTGTTGCATCTGAAAGTAGAAACTCGCCCGATTACAATGGTATGCGTAGTTTCCCCCTAGGCCGTTCCAGTTATTCGTTTCGAGCATCAGAACAGCGAAAATTTTGAGTTTCTCAAGCGTTTCTTACTTCCAAACTGCCATATCTCGCGAATGGATCGACCAATCCGCAAAATTTCTGTTGCATCTGAAAGTAGAAACTCGCCAGATTACAACGGTGTGCGTACTTTTCCCCTAGGCCGTTCTAGTTATGCATGTCGAGCATCAGAACTGCGAAAATTTTGAGTTTCTCGAGCGTTTCTTACCTCCAAACTGCCATATCTCGCGAACGGATTGACCAATCCGCAAAATTTCTGTTGCATCTGAAAGTAGAAACTCGCCCGATTACAACACTATGCGTACTTTTCCCCTAGGCCGTTCTAGTTATTCGTTTCGAGCATCAGAACTGCGAAAATTTTGAGTTTCTCAAGCGTTTCTTACTTCCAAACTGCCATATCTCGCGAACGGATTGACCAATCCGCAAAATTTCTGTTGCATCTCAAAGTAGAAACTCGCCCGATTACAACACTATGCGTACTTTTCCCCTAGGCCGTTCTAGTTATTCGTTTCGAGCATCAGAACTGCGAAAATTTTGAGTTTCTCGAGCGTTTCTTACATCCAAACTGCCATATCTCGCGAACGGATTGACCAATCCGCAAAATTTCCGTTGCATCTGAAGGTAGAAATTCGCCCGATTACAAATGTATGCGTACTTTTCCCCTAGCCCGTTCTAGTTATTCGTTTCGAGCAACAGAACTGCGAAAATTTTGAGTTTCTCAAGCGTTTCTTACCTCCAAACTGCCATATCTCGCGAACGGAATGACCAATCCGCAAAATTTCTGTTGCATCTGAAAGTAGAAACTCGCCCGATTACAACGGTGTGCGTACTTTTCCCCTAGGCCGTTCTTGTTATTCGTTTCGAGCATCAGAACCGCGAAAATTTTGTGTTTCTCAAGCGTGTCTTACATCCAAACAGCCACATCTCGCGAACGGATTGACCAATCCGCAAAATTTCTGTTGCATCTGAAAGTAGAAACTCGCCCGATTACAACGGTATGCGTACTTTTCCCCTAGGCCGTTCTAGTTATTCGTTTCGAGCATCAGAACGGCGAAAATTTTGAGTTTCTCAAGCGTTTCTTACTTCCAAACTGCCATATCTCGCGAACGGATTGTCCTATCCGCAAAATTTCTGTTGCATCTGAAAGTGGAAACTCGCCCGATTACAACGGAATGCGTACTATTCCCCTAGGCCGTTCTAGTTACTCGTTTCGAGCATCAGAACTGCGAAAATTTTGAGTTTCTCAAGCGTTTCTTACTTCCAAACTGCCATATCTCGCGAACGGATCGACCAATCCGCAAAATTTCTGTTGCATCTGAAAGTAGAAACTCGCCCGATTACATCGGTATGCGTACTTTTCCCCTAGGCCGTGCTAGTTATTCGTTTCGCGCATCAGAACGGCGAAAATTTTGAGTTTCTCAAGCGTTTCTTACATCCAAACTGCCATATCTCTCGAACGGATTGACCAATCCGCAAAATTTCTGTTGCATCTGAAAGTAGAAACTCGCCCGATTATATCGGTATGCGTACTTTTCCCCTAGGCCGTGCTAGTTATTCGTTTCGCGCATCAGAACAGAGAAAATTTTGAGTTTCTCAAGCGTTTCTTACTTCCAAACGGCCACATCTCGCGAACGGATTGACCAATCCGCAAAGTTTCTGTTGCGTCTGAAAGTAGAAACTCGCCCGATTACAATGTTTTGTGTAGTTTCCCCCTAGGCCGTTCCAGTTATTCGTTTCGAGCATCAGAACTGCGAAAATTTTGAGTTTCTCAAGCGTTTCTTATCTCCAAACTGCCATGTCTCGCGAACGGATTGACCAATCCGCAAAATTTCTGTTGCATCTGAAAGTAGAAACTCGCCCGATTATATCGGTATGCGTACTTTTCCCCTAGGCCGTGCTAGTTATTCGTTTCGCGCATCAGAACAGAGAAAATTTTGAGTTTCTCAAGCGTTTCTTACTTCCAAACGGCCACATCTCGCGAACGGATTGACCAATCCGCAAAGTTTCTGTTGCGTCTGAAAGTAGAAACTCGCCCGATTACAATGGTTTATGTAGTTTCCCCCTAGGCCGTTCCAGTTATTCGTTTCGAGCATCAGAACTGCGAAAATTTTGAGTTTCTCAAGCGTTTCTTACTTCCAAACTGCCATATCTCGCGAACGGATTGTCCAATCCGCAAAATTTCTGTTGCATCTGAAAGTGGAAACTCGCCCGATTACAACGGAATGCGTACTTTTCCCCTAGGCCGTTCTAGTTACTCGTTTCGAGAATCAGAACTGCGAAAATTTTGAGTTTCTCAAGCGTTTCTTACTTCCAAACTGCCATATCTCGCGAACGGATCGTCCAATCCGCAAAATTTCTGTTGCATCTGAAAGTAGAAACTCGCCCGATTATATCGGTATGCGTACTTTTCCCCTAGGCCGTGCTAGTTATTCGTTTCGCGCATCAGAACAGAGAAAATTTTGAGTTTCTCAAGCGTTTCTTACTTCCAAACGGCCACATCTCGCGAACGGATTGACCAATCCGCAAAGTTTCTGTTGCGTCTGAAAGTAGAAACTCGCCCGATTACAATGGTTTGTGTAGTTTCCCCCTAGGCCGTTCCAGTTATTCGTTTCGAGCATCAGAACTGCGAAAATTTTGAGTTTCTCAAGCGTTTCTTACTTCCAAACTGCCATATCTCGCGAACGGATTGTCCAATCCGCAAAATTTCTGTTGCATCTGAAAGTGGAAACTCGCCCGATTACAACGGAATGCGTACTTTTCCCCTAGGCCGTTCTAGTTACTCGTTTCGAGAATCAGAACTGCGAAAATTTTGAGTTTCTCAAGCGTTTCTTACTTCCAAACTGCCATATCTCGCGAACGGATCGTCCAATCCGCAAAATTTCTGTTGCATCTGAAAGTAGAAACTCGCCCGATTATATCGGTATGCGTACTTTTCCCCTAGGCCGTGCTAGTTATTCGTTTCGCGCATCAGAACAGAGAAAATTTTGAGTTTCTCAAGCGTTTCTTACTTCCAAACGGCCACATCTCGCGAACGGATTGACCAATCCGCAAAGTTTCTGTTGCGTCTCAAAGTAGAAACTCGCCCGATTACAATGGTTTGTGTAGTTTCCCCCTAGGCCGTTCCAGTTATTCGTTTCGAGCATCAGAACTGCGAAAATTTTGAGTTTCTCAAGCGTTTCTTATCTCCAAACTGCCATGTCTCGCGAACGGATTGACCAATCCGCAAAATTTCTGTTGCATCTGAAAGTAGAAACTCGCCCGATTATATCGGTATGCGTACTTTTCCCCTAGGCCGTGCTAGTTATTCGTTTCTCGCATCAGAACAGAGAAAATTTTGAGTTTCTCAAGCGTTTCTTACTTCCAAACGGCCACATCTCGCGAACGGATTGACCAATCCGCAAAGTTTCTGTTGCGTCTGAAAGTAGAAACTCGCCCGATTAGAATGGTTTGTGTAGTTTCCCCCTAGGCCGTTCCAGTTATTCGTTTCGAGCATCAGAACTGCGAAAATTTTGAGTTTCTCAAGCGTTTCTTATCTCCAAACTGCCATGTCTCGCGAACGGATTGACCAATCCGCAAAATTTCTGTTGCATCTGAAAGTAGAAACTCGCCCGATTAAAACGGTATGCGTACTTTTGCCCTAGGCCGTTCTAGTTATTCGTTTCGAGAATCAGAACTGCGAAAATTTTGAGTTTCTCAAGCGTTTCCTACTTCCAAACTGCCACATCTCGCGAACGGATTGACCAATCCGCAAAGTTTCTGTTGCATCTGAAAGTAGAAGCTCGCCCGGTTAAAACGGTATGCGTACTTTTCCCCTAGGCCGTTCCAGTTATTCGTTTCGAGCATCAGATCTGCGAAAATTTTGAGTTTCTCAAGCGTTTCTTATCTCCAAACTGCCATATCTCGCGAACGGATTGACCAATCCGCAAAATTTCTGTTGCATCTGAAAGTAGAAACTCGCCCGATTAAAACGGTATGCGTACTTTTCCCCTAGGCCGTTCTAGTTATTCGTTTCGAGAATCAGAACTGCGAAAATTTTGAGTTTCTCAAGCGTTTCCTACTTCCAAACTGCCACATCTCGCGAACGGATTGACCAATCCGCAAAGTTTCTGTTGCATCTGAAAGTAGAAGCTCGCCCGATTAAAACGGTATGCGTACTTTTCCCCTAGGCCGTTCTAGTTACTCGTTTCGCGCATCAGAACAGAGAAAATTTTGAGTTTCTCAAGCGTTTCTTACTTCCAAACGGCCACATCTCGCGAACGGATTGACCAATCCGCAAAGTTTCTGTTGCGTCTGAAAGTAGAAACTCGCCCGATTACAATGGTTTGTGTAGTTTCCCCCTAGGCCGTTCCAGTTATTCGTTTCGAGCATCAGAACTGCGAAAATTTTGAGTTTCTCAAGCGTTTCTTATCTCCAAACTGCCATGTCTCGCGAACGGATTGACCAATCCGCAAAATTTCTGTTGCATCTGAAAGTAGAAACTCGCCCGATTAAAACGGTATGCGTACTTTTGCCCTAGGCCGTTCTAGTTATTCGTTTCGAGAATCAGAACTGCGAAAATTTTGAGTTTCTCAAGCGTTTCCTACTTCCAAACTGCCACATCTCGCGAACGGATTGACCAATCCGCAAAGTTTCTGTTGCATCTGAAAGTAGAAGCTCGCCCGGTTAAAACGGTATGCGTACTTTTCCCCTAGGCCGTTCTAGTTACTCGTTTCGAGCGTCAGAACGGCGAAAATTTTGAGTTTCTCAAGCGTTTCTTACTTCCAAACTGCCATATCTCTCGAACGGATTGACCAATCCGCAAAATTTCTGTTGCATCTGAAAGTAGAAACTCGCCCGATTATATCGGTATGCGTACTTTTCCCCTAGGCAGTGCTAGTTATTCGTTTCGCGCATCAGAACAGCGAAAATTTTGAGTTTCTCTAGCGTTTCTTACTTCCAAACGGCCACATATCGCGAACGGATTGACCAATCCGCAAAGTTTCTGTTGCATCTGAAAGTAGAAACTCGCCCGATTACAATGGCATGTGTAGTTTCCCCCTAGGCCGTTCCAGTTATTCGTTTCGAGCATCAGAACTGCGAAAATTTGGAGTTTCTCAAGCGTTTCTTATCTCAAAACTGCCATATCTCGCGAACGGATTGACCAATCCGCAAAATTTCTGTTGCACCAGAAAGTAGAAACTCGCCCGATTACAACGGTGTGCGTACTTTTCCCCTAGGCCGTTCTAGTTATGCTTGTCGAGCATCAGAACTGCGAAAATTTTGAGTTTCTTAAGCGTTTCCTACTTCCAAACTGCCACATCTCGCGAACGGATTGACCAATCCGCAAAGTTTCTGTTGCATCTGAAAGTAGAAACTCGCCCGATTACAATGGTATGCGTAGTTTCCCCCTAGGCCGTTCCAGTTATTCGTTTCGAGCATCAGAACTGCGATAATTTTGAGTTTCTCAAGCGTTTCTTACCTCCAAACTGCCATATCTCGCGAACGGATTGACCAATCCGCAAAATTTCTGTTGCATCTGAAACTAGAAACTCGCCCGATTACAACGGTGTGCGTACTTTTCCCCTAGGCCGTTCTAGTTATGCTTGTCGAGCATCAGAACTGCGAAAATTTTGGGTTTCTCAAGCGTTTCTTACCTCCAAACTGCCACATCTCGCGAACGGATTGACCAATCCGCAAAATTTCTGTTGCATCTGAAAGTAGAAACTCGCCCGATTACAACGGTATGCGTACTTTTCCCCTAGGCCGTTCTAGTTATTCGTTTCGAGCATCCGAACTGCGAAAATTTTGAGTTTCTCAAGCGGTTCTTACCTCCAAACTGCCATATCTCGCGAACGGAGTGACCAATCCGCAAAATTTCTGTTGCATCTGAAAGTAGAAACTCGCCCGATTACAACGGTATGCGTACTTTTCCCCTAGGCCGTTCTAGTTATTCGTTTCGAGCATCAGAACTGCGAAAATTTTGAGTTTCTCAAGCGTTTCTTACATCCAAACTGCCATATCTCGCGAACGGATTGACCAATCCGCAAAATTTCTGTTGCATCTGAAAGTAGAAACTCGCCCAATTACAACGGTATGCGAACTTTTCCCCTAGCCCGTTCTAGTTATTCGTTTCGAGCAACAGAACTGCGAAAATTTTGAGTTTTTCAAGCGTTGCTTACCTCCAAACTGCCACATCTCGCGAACGGATTCACCAATCCGCAAAATTTCTGTTGCATCTGAAAGTGGATACTCGCCCGATTACAACGGTGTGCGTACTTTTCCCCTAGGCCGTTCTAGTTATGCTTGTCGAGCATCAGAACTGCGAAAATTTTGAGTTTCTCGAGCGTTTCTTACCTCCAAACTGCCATATCTCGCGAACGGATTGACCAATCCGCAAAATTTCTGTTGCATCTGAAAGTAGAAACTCGCCCGATTACAACACTATGCGTACTTTTCCCCTAGGCCGTTCTAGTTATTCGTTTCGAGCATCAGAACTGCGAAAATTTTGAGTTTCTCAAGCGTTTCTTACTTCCAAACTGCCATATCTCGCGAACGGATTGACCAATCCGCAAAATTTCTGTTGCATCTGAAAGTAGAAACTCGCCCGATTACAACGATGTGCGTACTTTTCCCCTAGGCCGTTCTTGTTATTCGTTTCGAGCATCAGAACCGCGAAAATTTTCTGTTTCTCAAGCGTTTCTTACATCCAAACTGCCACATCTCGCGAACGGATTGACCAATCCGCAAAATTTCTGTTGCATCTGAAAGTAGAAACTCGCCCGATTACAACGGTATGCGTACTTTTCCCCTAGGCCGTTCTAGTTATTCGTTTCGAGCATCAGAACTGCGAAAATTTTGAGTTTCTCAAGCGTTTCTTACATCCAAACTGCCATATCTCGCGAACGGATTGACCAATCCGCAAAATTTCTGTTGCATCTGAAAGTAGAAACTCGCCCAATTACAACGGTATGCGTAGTTTTCCCCTAACCCGTTCTAGTTATTCGTTTCGAGCAACAGAACTGCGAAAATTTTGAGTTTCTCAAGCGGTTCTTACCTCCAAACTGCCATATCTCGCGAACGGATTGACCAATCCGCAAAATTTCTGTTGCATCAGAAAGTAGAAACTCGCCCGATTACAACGATATGCGTACTTTTCCCCTAGCCCGTTCTAGTTATTCGTTTCGAGCAACAGAACTGCGAAAATTTTGAGTTTTTCAAGCATTGCTTACCTCCAAACTGCTATATCTCGCGAACGGATTGACCAATCCGCAAAATTTCTGTTGCATCGGAAAGTAGAAACTCGCCCGATTACAACGGTATGCGTACTTTTCCCCTAGCCCGTTCTAGTTATTCGTTTCGAGCAGCAGAACTGCGAAAATTTTGAGTTTTTCAAGCGTTGCTTACCTCCAAACTGCCATATCTCGCGAACGGATTGACCAATCCGCAAAATTTCTGTTGCATCTGAAAGTAGAAACTCGCCCGACTACAACGGTGTGCGTACTTTTCCCCTAGGCCGTTCTAGTTATTCGTTTCGAGCATCAGAACTGCGAAAATTTTGAGTTTCTCAAGCGTTTCTTACCTCCAAACTGCCATATCTCGCGAACGGATTGACCAATCCGCAAAATTTCTGTTGCATCTGAAAGTAGAAACTCGCCCGATTACAACACTATGCGTACTTTTCCCCTAGGCCGTTCTAGTTATTCGTTTCGAGCAACAGAACTGCGAAAATTTTGAGTTTCTCAAGCTTTGCTTACCTCCAAACTGCCATATCTCGCGAACGGATTGACCAATCCGCAAAATTTCTGTTTCATCTGAAAGTAGAAACTCGCCCGATTACAACGGTGTGCGTACTTTTCCCCTAGGCCGTTCTAGTTATGCTTGTCGAGCATCAGAACTGCAAAAATTTTGAGTTTCTCAAGCGTTTCTTACCTCCAAACTGCCATATCTCGCGAACGGAATGACCAATCCGCAAAATTTCTGTTGCATCTGAAAGTAGAAACTCGCCCGATTACAACGGTGTGCGTACTTTTCCCCTAGGCCGTTCTTGTTATTCGTTTCGAGCATCAGAACCGCGAAAATTTTGTGTTTCTCAAGCGTTTCTTACATCCAAACTGCCACATCTCCCGAACGGATTGACCAATCCGCAAAATTTCTGTTGCATCTGAAAGTAGAAACTCGCCCGACTACAACGGTGTGCGTACTTTTCCCCTAGCCCGTTCTAGTTATGCTTGTCGAGCATCAGAACTGCGAAAATTTTGAGTTTTTCAAGCGTTGCTTACCTCCAAACTGCCATATCTCGCGAACGGATTGACCAATCCGCAAAATTTCTGTTGCATCTGAAAGTAGAAACTCGCCCGATTACAACACTATGCGTACTTTTCCCCTAGGCCGTTCTAGTTATTCGTTTCGAGCAACAGAACTGCGAAAATTTTGAGTTTCTCAAGCTTTGCTTACCTCCAAACTGCCATATCTCGCGAACGGATTGACCAATCCGCAAAATTTCTGTTTCATCTGAAAGTAGAAACTCGCCCGATTACAACGGTGTGCGTACTTTTCCCCTAGGCCGTTCTAGTTATGCTTGTCGAGCATCAGAACTGCGAAAATTTTGAGTTTCTCAAGCCTTTCTTACCTCCAAACTGCCATATCTCGCGAACGGAATGACCAATCCGCAAAATTTCTGTTGCATCTGAAAGTAGAAACTCGCCCGATTACAACGGTGTGCGTACTTTTCCCCTAGGCCGTTCTTGTTATTCGTTTCGAGCATCAGAACCGCGAAAATTTTGTGTTTCTCAAGCGTTTCTTACCTCCAAACTGCCATATCTCGCGAACGGATTGACCAATCCGCAAAATTTCTGTTGCATCTGAAAGTAGAAACTCGCCCGATTACAACGGTGTGCGTACTTTTCCCCTAGGCCGTTCTAGTTATGCTTGTCGAGCATCAGAACTGCGAAAATTTTGAGTTTCTCAAGCGTTTCTTACCTCCAAACTGCCATATCTCGCGAACGGAATGACCAATCCGCAAAATTTCTGTTGCATCTGAAAGTAGAAACTCGCCCGATTACAACGGTGTCCGTACTTTTCCCCTAGGCCGTTCTTGTTATTCGTTTCGAGCATCAGAACCGCGAAAATTTTGTGTTTCTCAAGCGTTTCTTACATCCAAACTGCCACATCTCGCGAACGGATTGACCAATCCGCAAAATTTCTGTTGCATCTGAAAGTAGAAACTCGCCCGATTACAACGGTATGCGTACTTTTCCCCTAGGCCGTTCTAGTTATTCGTTTCGAGCATCCGAACTGCGAAAATTTTGAGTTTCTCAAGCGTTTCTTACATCCAAACTGCCATATCTCGCGAACGGATTGACCAATCCGCAAAATTTCTGTTGCATCTGAAAGTAGAAACTCGCCCAATTACAACGGTATGCGTACTTTTCCCCTAGCCCGTTCTAGTTATTCGTTTCGAGCAACAGAACTGCGAAAATTTCGAGTTTTTCAAGCGTTGCTTACCTCCAAACTGCCATATCTCGCGAACGGATTGACCAATCCGCAAAATTTCTGTTGCATCTGAAAGTAGAAACTCGCCCGATTACAACACTATGCGTACTTTTCCCCTAGGCCGTTCTAGTTATTCGTTTCGAGCATCAGAACTGCGAAAATTTTGAGTTTCTCAATCGTTTCTTACCTCCAAACTGCCATATCTCGCGAACGGATTGACCAATCCGCAAAATTTCTGTTGCATCTGAAAGTAGAAACTCGCCCGATTACAACACTATGCGTACTTTTCCCCTAGGCCGTTCTAGTTATTCGTTTCGAGCATCAGAACTGCGAAAATTTTGAGTTTCTCAAGCGTTTCTTACCTCCAAACTGCCATATCTCGCGAACGGATTGACCAATCCGCAAAATTTCTGTTGCATCTGAAAGTAGAAACTCGCCCGATTACAACGGTATGCGTACTTTTCCCCTAGCCCGTTCTAGTTATTCGTTTCGAGCAACAGAACTGCGAAAATTTTGAGTTTTTCAAGCGTTGCTTACCTCCAAACTGCCATATCTCGCGAACGGATTGACCAATCCGCAAAATTTCTGTTGCATCTGAAAGTAGAAACTCGCCCGATTACAACACTATGCGTACTTTTCCCCTAGGCCGTTCTAGTTATTCGTTTCGAGCATCAGAACTGCGAAAATTTTGAGTTTCTCGAGCGTTTCTTACATCCAAACTGCCATATCTCGCGAACGGATTGACCAATCCGCAAAATTTCTGTTGCATCTGAAAGTAGAAATTCGCCCGATTACAAATGTATGCGTACTTTTCCCCTAGCCCGTTCTAGTTATTCGTTTCGAGCAACAGAACTGCGAAAATTTTGAGTTTCTCAAGCGTTGCTTACCTCCAAACTGCCATATCTCGCGAACGGATTGACCAATCCGCAAAATTTCTGTTGCATCTGAAAGTAGAAACTCGCCCAATTACAACGGTATGCGTACTTTTCCCCTAGCCCGTTCTAGTTATTCGTTTCGAGCAACAGAACTGCGAAAATTTCGAGTTTTTCAAGCGTTGCTTATCTCCAAACTGCCATATCTCGCGAACGGATTGACCAATCCGCAAAATTTCTGTTGCATCTGAAAGTAGAAACTCGCCCGATTACAACACTATGCGTACTTTTCCCCTAGGCCGTTCTAGTTATTCGTTTCGAGCATCAGAACTGCGAAAATTTTGAGTTTCTCAAGCGTTTCTTACCTCCAAACTGCCATATCTCGCGAACGGATTGACCAATCCGCAAAATTTCTGTTGCATCTGAAAGTAGAAACTCGCCCGATTACAACACTATGCGTACTTTTCCTCTAGGCCGTTCTAGTTATTCGTTTCGAGCATCAGAACTGCGAAAATTTTGAGTTTCTCAAGCGTTTCTTACTTCCAAACTGCCATATCTCGCGAACGGATTGACCAATACGCAAAATTTCTGTTGCATCTGAAAGTAGAAACTCGCCCGATTACAACGGTATGCGTACTTTTCCCCTAGCCCGTTCTAGTTATTCGTTTCGAGCAACAGAACTGCGAAAATTTTGAGTTTTTCAAGCGTTGCTTACCTCCAAACTGCCATATCTCGCGAACGGATTGACCAATCCGCAAAATTTCTGTTGCATCTGAAAGTAGAAACTCGCCCGATTACAACACTATGCGTACTTTTCCCCTAGGCCGTTCTAGTTATTCGTTTCGAGCATCAGAACTGCGAAAATTTTGAGTTTCTCGAGCGTTTCTTACATCCAAACTGCCATATCTCGCGAACGGATTGACCAATCCGCAAAATTTCTGTTGCATCTGAAAGTAGAAATTCGCCCGATTACAAATGTATGCGTACTTTTCCCCTAGCCCGTTCTAGTTATTCGTTTCGAGCAACAGAACTGCGAAAATTTTGAGTTTCTCAAGCGTTGCTTACCTCCAAACTGCCATATCTCGCGAACGGATTGACCAATCCGCAAAATTTCTGTTGCATCTGAAAGTAGAAACTCGCCCAATTACAACGGTATGCGTACTTTTCCCCTAGCCCGTTCTAGTTATTCGTTTCGAGCAACAGAACTGCGAAAATTTCGAGTTTTTCAAGCGTTGCTTATCTCCAAACTGCCATATCTCGCGAACGGATTGACCAATCCGCAAAATTTCTGTTGCATCTGAAAGTAGAAACTCGCCCGATTACAACACTATGCGTACTTTTCCCCTAGGCCGTTCTAGTTATTCGTTTCGAGCATCAGAACTGCGAAAATTTTGAGTTTCTCAAGCGTTTCTTACCTCCAAACTGCCATATCTCGCGAACGGATTGACCAATCCGCAAAATTTCTGTTGCATCTGAAAGTAGAAACTCGCCCGATTACAACACTATGCGTACTTTTCCTCTAGGCCGTTCTAGTTATTCGTTTCGAGCATCAGAACTGCGAAAATTTTGAGTTTCTCAAGCGTTTCTTACTTCCAAACTGCCATATCTCGCGAACGGATTGACCAATACGCAAAATTTCTGTTGCATCTCAAAGTAGAAACTCGCCCGATTACAACACTATGCGTACTTTTCCCCTAGGCCGTTCTAGTTATTCGTTTCGAGCATCAGAACTGCGAAAATTTTGAGTTTCTCAAGCGTTTCTTACCTCCAAACTGCCATATCTCGCGAACGGATTGACCAATCCGCAAAATTTCTGTTGCATCTGAAAGTAGAAACTCGCCCGATTACAACGGTATGCGTACTTTTCCCCTAGCCCGTTCTAGTTATTCGTTTCGAGCAACAGAACTGCGAAAATTTTGAGTTTTTCAAGCGTTGCTTACCTCCAAACTGCCATATCTCGCGAACGGATTGACCAATCCGCAAAATTTCTGTTGCATCTGAAAGTAGAAACTCGCCCGATTACAACACTATGCGTACTTTTCCCCTGGGCCGTTCTAGTTATTCGTTTCGAGCATCAGAACTGCGAAAATTTTGAGTTTCTCGAGCGTTTCTTACATCCAAACTGCCATATCTCGCGAACGGATTGACCAATCCGCAAAATTTCTGTTGCATCTGAAAGTAGAAATTCGCCCGATTACAAATGTATGCGTACTTTTCCCCTAGCCCGTTCTAGTTATTCGTTTCGAGCAACAGAACTGCGAAAATTTTGAGTTTCTCAAGCGTTGCTTACCTCCAAACTGCCATATCTCGCGAACGGATTGACCAATCCGCAAAATTTCTGTTGCATCTGAAAGTAGAAACTCGCCCGATTACAACGGTGTGCGTACTTTTCCCCTAGGCCGTTCTAGTTATGCTTGTCGAGCATCAGAACTGCGAAAATTTTGAGTTTCTCAAGCGTTTCTTACCTCCAAACTGCCATATCTCGCGAACGGAATGACCAATCCGCAAAATTTCTGTTGCATCTGAAAGTAGAAACTCGCCCGATTACAACGGTGTGCGTACTTTTCCCCTAGGCCGTTCTTGTTATTCGTTTCGAGCATCAGAACCGCGAAAATTTTGTGTTTCTCAAGCGTTTCTTACATCCAAACTGCCACATCTCGCGAACGGATTGACCAATCCGCAAAATTTCTGTTGCATCTGAAAGTAGAAACTCGCCCGATTACAACGGTGTGCGTACTTTTCCCCTAGCCCGTTCTAGTTATGCTTGTCGAGCATCAGAACTGCGAAAATTTTGAGTTTTTCAAGCGTTGCTTACCTCCAAACTGCCATATCTCGCGAACGGATTGACCAATCCGCAAAATTTCTGTTGCATCTGAAAGTAGAAACTCGCCCGATTACAACACTATGCGTACTTTTCCCCTAGGCCGTTCTAGTTATTCGTTTCGAGCAACAGAACTGCGAAAATTTTGAGTTTCTCAAGCTTTGCTTACCTCCAAACTGCCATATCTCGCGAACGGATTGACCAATCCGCAAAATTTCTGTTTCATCTGAAAGTAGAAACTCGCCCGATTACAACGGTGTGCGTACTTTTCCCCTAGGCCGTTCTAGTTATGCTTGTCGAGCATCAGAACTGCGAAAATTTTGAGTTTCTCAAGCGTTTCTTACCTCCAAACTGCCATATCTCGCGAACGGAATGACCAATCCGCAAAATTTCTGTTGCATCTGAAAGTAGAAACTCGCCCGATTACAACGGTGTCCGTACTTTTCCCCTAGGCCGTTCTTGTTATTCGTTTCGAGCATCAGAACCGCGAAAATTTTGTGTTTCTCAAGCGTTTCTTACATCCAAACTGCCACATCTCGCGAACGGATTGACCAATCCGCAAAATTTCTGTTGCATCTGAAAGTAGAAACTCGCCCGATTACAACGGTATGCGTACTTTTCCCCTAGGCCGTTCCAGTTATTCGTTTCGAGCATCCGAACTGCGAAAATTTTGAGTTTCTCAAGCGTTTCTTACATCCAAACTGCCATATCTCGCGAACGGATTGACCAATCCGCAAAATTTCTGTTGCATCTGAAAGTAGAAACTCGCCCAATTACAACGGTATGCGTACTTTTCCCCTAGCCCGTTCTAGTTATTCGTTTCGAGCAACAGAACTGCGAAAATTTTGAGTTTTTCAAGCGTTGCTTACCTCCAAACTGCCATATCTCGCGAACGGATTGACCAATCCGCAAAATTTCTGTTGCATCTGAAAGTGGATACCCGCCCGATTACAACGGTGTGCGTACTTTTCCCCTAGGCCGTTCTAGTTATGCTTGTCGAGCATCAGAACTGTGAAAATTTTGAGTTTCTCGAGCGTTTCTTACCTCCAAACTGCCATATCTCGCGAACGGATTGACCAATCCGCAAAATTTCTGTTGCATCTGAAAGTAGAAACTCGCCCGATTACAACACTATGCGTACTTTTCCCCTAGGTCGTTCTAGTTATTCGTTTCGAGCATCAGAACTGCGAAAATTTTGAGTTTCTCAAGCGGTTCTTACCTCCAAACTGCCATATCTCGCGAACGGATTGACCAATCCGCAAAATTTCTGTTGCATCAGAAAGTAGAAACTCGCCCGATTACAACGGTATGCGTACTTTTCCCCTAGCCCGTTCTAGTTATTCGTTTCGAGCAACAGAACTGCGAAAATTTTGAGTTTTTCAAGCATTGCTTACCTCCAAACTGCTATATCTCGCGAACGGATTGACCAATCCGCAAAATTTCTGTTGCATCTGAAAGTAGAAACTCGCCCGATTACAACGGTATGCGTACTTTTCCCCTAGCCCGTTCTAGTTATTCGTTTCGAGCATCAGAACTGCGAAAATTTGGAGTTTCTCAAGCGTTTCTTATCTCAAAACTGCCATATCTCGCGAACGGATTGACCAATCCGCAAAATTTCTGTTGCATCTGAAAGTAGAAACTCGCCCGATTAAAACGGTATGCGTACTTTTCCCCTAGGCCGTTCTAGTTATTCGTTTCGAGAATCAGAACTGCGAAAATTTTGAGTTTCTTAAGCGTTTCCTACTTCCAAACTGCCACATCTCGCGAATGGATTGACCAATCCGCAAAGTTTCTGTTGCATCTGAAAGTAGAAACTCGCCCGATTACAATGGTATGCGTAGTTTCCCCCTAGGCCGTTCCAGTTATTCGTTTCGAGCATCAGAACTGCGATAATTTTGAGTTTCTCAAGCGTTTCTTACCTCCAAACTGCCATATCTCGCGAACGGATTGACCAATCCGCAAAATTTCTGTTGCGTCTGAAAGTAGAAACTCGCCCGATTACAACGGTGTGCGTACTTTTCCCCTAGGCCGTTCTAGTTATGCTTGTCGAGCATCAGAACTGTGAAAATTTTGAGTTTCTCGAGCGTTTCTTACCTCCAAACTGCCATATCTCGCGAACGGATTGACCAATCCGCAAAATTTCTGTTGCATCTGAAAGTAGAAACTCGCCCGATTACAACACTATGCGTACTTTTCCCCTAGGCCGTTCTAGTTATTCGTTTCGAGCATCAGAACTGCGAAAATTTTGAGTTTCTCAAGCGGTTCTTACCTCCAAACTGCCATATCTCGCGAACGGATTGACCAATCCGCAAAATTTCTGTTGCATCAGAAAGTAGAAACTCGCCCGATTACAACGGTATGCGTACTTTTCCCCTAGCCCGTTCTAGTTATTCGTTTCGAGCAACAGAACTGCGAAAATTTTGAGTTTTTCAAGCATTGCTTACCTCCAAACTGCTATATCTCGCGAACGGATTGACCAATCCGCAAAATTTCTGTTGCATCTGAAAGTAGAAACTCGCCCGATTACAACGGTATGCGTACTTTTCCCCTAGCCCGTTCTAGTTATTCGTTTCGAGCATCAGAACTGCGAAAATTTGGAGTTTCTCAAGCGTTTCTTATCTCAAAACTGCCATATCTCGCGAACGGATTGACCAATCCGCAAAATTTCTGTTGCATCTGAAAGTAGAAACTCGCCCGATTAAAACGGTATGCGTACTTTTCCCCTAGGCCGTTCTAGTTATTCGTTTCGAGAATCAGAACTGCGAAAATTTTGAGTTTCTTAAGCGTTTCCTACTTCCAAACTGCCACATCTCGCGAATGGATTGACCAATCCGCAAAGTTTCTGTTGCATCTGAAAGTAGAAACTCGCCCGATTACAATGGTATGCGTAGTTTCCCCCTAGGCCGTTCCAGTTATTCGTTTCAAGCATCAGAACTGCGGTAATTTTGAGTTTCTCAAGCGTTTCTTACCTCCAAACTGCCATATCTCGCGAACGGATTGACCAATCCGCAAAATTTCTGTTGCATCTGAAAGTAGAAACTCGCCCGATTACAACGGTGTGCGTACTTTTCCCCTAGGCCGTTCTAGTTATGCTTGTCGAGCATCAGAACTGCGAAAATTTTGAGTTTCTCGAGCGTTTCTTACCTCCAAACTGCCATATCTCGCGAACGGATTGACCAATCCGCAAAATTTCTGTTGCATCTGAAAGTAGACACTCGCCCGATTACAACACTATGCGTACTTTTCCCCTAGGCCGTTCTAGTTATTCGTTTCGAGCATCAGAACTGCGAAAATTTTGAGTTTCTCAAGCGTTTCTTACCTCCAAACTGCCATATCTCGCGAACGGATTGACCAATCCGCAAAATTTCTGTTGCATCTGAAAGTAGAAACTCGCCCGATTACAACACTATGCGTACTTTTCCCCTAGGCCGTTCTAGTTATTCGTTTCGAGCATCAGAACTGCGAAAATTTTGAGTTTCTCAAGCGTTACTTACTTCCAAACTGCCATATCTCGCGAACGGATTGACCAATCCGCAAAATTTCTGTTGCATCTGAAAGTAGAAACTCGCCCGATTACAACGGTCTGCGTACTTTTCCCCTAGGCCGTTCTTGTTATTCGTTTCAAGCATCAGAACCGCGAAAATTTTGTGTTTCTCAAGCGTTTCTTACATCCAAACTGCCACATCTCGCGAACGGATTGACCAATCCGCAAAATTTCTGTTGCATCTGAAAGCAGAAACTCGCCCGATTACAACGGTATGCGTACTTTTCCCCTAGGCCGTTCTAGTTATTCGTTTCGAGCATCAGAACTGCGAAAATTTTGAGTTTCTCAAGCGTTTCTTACATCCAAACTGCCATATCTCGCGAACGGATTGACCAATCCGCAAAATTTCTGTTGCATCTGAAAGTAGAAACTCGCCCAATTACAACGGTATGCGTACTTTTCCCCTAGCCCGTTCTAGTTATTCGTTTCGAGCAACAGAACTGCGAAAATTTTGAGTTTTTCAAGCGTTGCTTACCTCCAAACTGCCACATCTCGCGAACGGATTGACCAATCCGCAAAATTTCTGTTGCATCTGAAAGTGGATACTCGCCCGATTACAACGGTGTGCGTACTTTTCCCCTAGGCCGTTCTAGTTATGCTTGTCGAGCATCAGAACTGCGAAAATTTTGAGTTTCTCGAGCGTTTCTTACCTCCAAACTGCCATATCTCGCGAACGGATTGACCAATCCGCAAAATTTCTGTTGCATCTGAAAGTAGAAACTCGCCCGATTACAACACTATGCGTACTTTTCCCCTAGGCCGTTCTAGTTATTCGTTTCGAGCATCAGAACTGCGAAAATTTTGAGTTTCTCAAGCGGTTCTTACCTCCAAACTGCCATATCTCGCGAACGGATTGACCAATCCGCAAAATTTCTGTTGCATCTGAAAGTAGAAACTCGCCCGATTACAACAGTATGCGTACTTTTCCCCTAGGCCGTTCTAGTTATTCGTTTCGAGCATCAGAACTGCGAAAATTTTGAGTTTCTCAAGCGTTTCTTACATCCAAACTGCCATATCTCGCGAACGGATTGACCAATCCGCAAAATTTCTGTTGCATCTGAAAGTAGAAACTCGCCCAATTACAACGGTATGCGTACTTTTCCCCTAGCCCGTTCTAGTTATTCGTTTCGAGCAACAGAACTGCGAAAATTTTGAGTTTTTCAAGCGTTGCTTACCTCCAAACTGCCACATCTCGCGAACGGATTGACCAATCCGCAAAATTTCTGTTGCATCTGAAAGTGGATACTCGCCCGATTACAACGGTGTGCGTACTTTTCCCCTAGGCCGTTCTAGTTATGCTTGTCGAGCATCAGAACTGCGAAAATTTTGAGTTTCTCGAGCGTTTCTTACCTCCAAACTGCCATATCTCGCGGACGGATTGACCAATCCGCAAAATTTCTGTTGCATCTGAAAGTAGAAACTCGCCCGATTACAACACTATGCGTACTTTTCCCCTAGGCCGTTCTAGTTATTCGTTTCGAGCATCAGAACTGCGAAAATTTTGAGTTTCTCAAGCGTTGCTTACCTCCAAACTGCCACATCTCGCGAACGGATTGACCAATCCGCAAAATTTCTGTTGCATCTGAAAGTGGATACTCGCCCGATTACAACGGTGTGCGTACTTTTCCCCTAGGCCGTTCTAGTTATGCTTGTCGAGCATCAGAACTGCGAAAATTTTGAGTTTCTCGAGCGTTTCTTACCTCCAAACTGCCATATCTCGCGGACGGATTGACCAATCCGCAAAATTTCTGTTGCATCTGAAAGTAGAAACTCGCCCGATTACAACACTATGCGTACTTTTCCCCTAGGCCGTTCTAGTTATTCGTTTCGAGCATCAGAACTGCGAAAATTTTGAGTTTCTCAAGCGTTTCTTACTTCCAAACTGCCATATCTCGCGAACGGATTGACCAATCCGCAAAATTTCTGTTGCATCTGAAAGTAGAAACTCGCCCGATTACAACGGTGTGCGTACTTTTCCCCTAGGCCGTTCTTGTTATTCGTTTCGAGCATCAGAACCGCGAAAATTTTGTGTTTCTCAAGCGTTTCTTACATCCAAACTGCCACATCTCGCGAACGGATTGACCAATCCGCAAAATTTCTGTTGCATCTGAAAGTAGAAACTCGCCCGATTACAACGGTATGCGTACTTTTCCCCTAGGCCGTTCTAGTTATTCGTTTCGAGCATCAGAACTGCGAAAATTTTGAGTTTCTCAAGCGTTTCTTACATCCAAACTGCCATATCTCGCGAACGGATTGACCAATCCGCAAAATTTCTGTTGCATCTGAAAGTAGAAACTCGCCCAATTACAACGGTATGCGTACTTTTCCCCTAGCCCGTTCTAGTTATTCGTTTCGAGCAACAGAACTGCGAAAATTTTGAGTTTTTCAAGCGTTGCTTACCTCCAAACTGCCACATCTCGCGAACGGATTGACCAATCCGCAAAATTTCTGTTGCATCTGAAAGTGGATACTCGCCCGATTACAACGGTGTGCGTACTTTTCCCCTAGGCCGTTCTAGTTATTCGTTTCGAGCATCAGAACTGCGAAAATTTTGAGTTTCTCAAGCGTTTCTTACATCCAAACTGCCATATCTCGCGAACGGATTGACTAATCCGCAAAATTTCTGTTGCATCTGAAAGTAGAAACTCGCCCAATTACAACGGTATGCGTACTTTTCCCCTAGGCCGTTCTAGTTATTCGTTTCGAGCATCAGAACTGCGAAAATTTTGAGTTTCTCAAGCGGTTCTTACCTCCAAACTGCCATATCTCGCGAACGGATTGACCAATCCGCAAAATTTCTGTTGCATCAGAAAGTAGAAACTCGCCCGATTACAACGGTATGCGTACTTTTCCCCTAGCCCGTTCTAGTTATTCGTTTCGAGCAACAGAACTGCGAAAATTTTGAGTTTTTCAAGCATTGCTTACCTCCAAACTGCTATATCTCGCGAACGGATTGACCAATCCGCAAAATTTCTGTTGCATCGGAAAGTAGAAACTCGCCCGATTACAACGGTATGCGTACTTTTCCCCTAGCCCGTTCTAGTTATTCGTTTCGAGCAGCAGAACTGCGAAAATTTTGAGTTTTTCAAGCGTTGCTTACCTCCAAACTGCCATATCTCGCGAACGGAGGGACCAATCCGCAAAATTTCTGTTGCATCTGAAAGTAGAAACTCGCCCGACTACAACGGTGTGCGTACTTTTCCCCTAGGCCGTTCTAGTTATTCGTTTCGAGCATCAGAACTGCGAAAATTTTGAGTTTCTCAAGCGTTTCTTACCTCCAAACTGCCATATCTCGCGAACGGATTGACCAATCCGCAAAATTTCTGTTGCATCTGAAAGTAGAAACTCGCCCGATTACAACACTATGCGTACTTTTCCCCTAGGCCGTTCTAGTTATTCGTTTCGAGCAACAGAACTGCGAAAATTTTGAGTTTCTCAAGCTTTGCTTACCTCCAAACTGCCATATCTCGCGAACGGATTGACCAATCCGCAAAATTTCTGTTTCATCTGAAAGTAGAAACTCGCCCGATTACAACGGTGTGCGTACTTTTCCCCTAGGCCGTTCTAGTTATGCTTGTCGAGCATCAGAACTGCGAAAATTTTGAGTTTCTCAAGCGTTTCTTACCTCCAAACTGCCATATCTCGCGAACGGAATGACCAATCCGCAAAATTTCTGTTGCATCTGAAAGTAGAAACTCGCCCGATTACAACGGTGTGCGTACTTTTCCCCTAGGCCGTTCTTGTTATTCGTTTCGAGCATCAGAACCGCGAAAATTTTGTGTTTCTCAAGCGTTTCTTACATCCAAACTGCCACATCTCCCGAACGGATTGACCAATCCGCAAAATATCTGTTGCATCTGAAAGTAGAAACTCGCCCGATTACAACACTATGCGTACTTTTCCCCTAGGCCGTTCTAGTTATTCGTTTCGAGCAACAGAACTGCGAAAATTTTGAGTTTCTCAAGCGTTGCTTACCTCCAAACTGCCACATCTCGCGAACGGATTGAACAATCCGCAAAATTTCTGTTGCATCTGAAAGTGGATACTCGCCCGATTACAACGGTGTGCGTACTTTTCCCCTAGGCCGTTCTAGTTATGCTTGTCGAGCATCAGAACTGCGAAAATTTTGAGTTTCTCGAGCGTTTCTTACCTCCAAACTGCCATATCTCGCGAACGGATTGACCAATCCGCAAAATTTCTGTTGCATCTGAAAGTAGAAACTCGCCCGATTACAACACTATGCGTACTTTTCCCCTAGGCCGTTCTAGTTATTCGTTTCGAGCATCAGAACTGCGAAAATTTTGAGTTTCTCAAGCGGTTCTTACGTCCAAACTGCCATATCTCGCGAACGGATTGACCAATCCGCAAAATTTCTGTTGCATCAGAAAGTAGAAACTCGCCCGATTACAACGGTATGCGTACTTTTCCCCTAGCCCGTTCTAGTTATTCGTTTCGAGCAACAGAACTGCGAAAATTTTGAGTTTTTCAAGCATTGCTTACCTCCAAACTGCTATATCTCGCGAACGGATTGACCAATCCGCAAAATTTCTGTTGCATCGGAAAGTAGAAACTCGCCCGACTACAACGGTGTGCGTACTTTTCCCCTAGCCCGTTCTAGTTATGCTTGTCGAGCATCAGAACTGCGAAAATTTTGAGTTTCTCGAGCGTTTCTTACCTCCAAACTGCCATATCTCGCGAACGGATTGACCAATCCGCAAAATTTCTGTTGCATCTGAAAGTAGAAACTCGCCCGATTACAACGGTATGCGTACTTTTCCCCTAGCCCGTTCTAGTTATTCGTTTCGAGCAGCAGAACTGCGAAAATTTTGAGTTTTTCAAGCGTTGCTTACCTCCAAACTGCCATATCTCGCGAACGGATTGACCAATCCGCAAAATTTCTGTTGCATCTGAAAGTAGAAACTCGCCCGATTACAACACTATGCGTACTTTTCCCCTAGGCCGTTCTAGTTATTCGTTTCGAGCAACAGAACTGCGAAAATTTTGAGTTTCTCAAGCGTTGCTTACCTCCAAACTGCCACATCTCGCGAACGGATTGAACAATCCGCAAAATTTCTGTTGCATCTGAAAGTGGATACTCGCCCGATAACAACGGTGTGCGTACTTTTCCCCTAGGCCGTTCTAGTTATGCTTGTCGAGCATCAGAACTGCGAAAATTTTGAGTTTCTCGAGCGTTTCTTACCTCCAAACTGCCATATCTCGCGAACGGATTGACCAATCCGCAAAATTTCTGTTGCATCTGAAAGTAGAAACTCGCCCGATTACAACACTATGCGTACTTTTCCCCTAGGCCGTTCTAGTTATTCGTTTCGAGCATCAGAACTGCGAAAATTTTGAGTTTCTTAAGCGGTTCTTACCTCCAAACTGCCATATCTCGCGAACGGATTGACCAATCCGCAAAATTTCTGTTGCATCAGAAAGTAGAAACTCGCCCGATTACAACGGTATGCGTACTTTTCCCCTAGCCCGTTCTAGTTATTCGTTTCGAGCAACAGAACTGCGAAAATTTTGAGTTTTTCAAGCATTGCTTACCTCCAAACTGCTATATCTCGCGAACGGATTGACCAATCCGCAAAATTTCTGTTGCATTGGAAAGTAGAAACTCGCCCGATTACAACGGTATGCGTACTTTTCCCCTAGCCCGTTCTAGTTATTCGTTTCGAGCAGCAGAACTGCGAAAATTTTGAGTTTTTCAAGCGTTGCTTACCTCCAAACTGCCATATCTCGCGAACGGATTGACCAATCCGCAAAATTTCTGTTGCATCTGAAAGTAGAAACTCGCCCGACTACAACGGTGTGCGTACTTTTCCCCTAGGCCGTTCTAGTTATTCGTTTCGAGCATCAGAACTGCGAAAATTTTGAGTTTCTCAAGCGTTTCCTACTTCCAAACTGCCACATCTCGCGAACGGATTGACCAATTCGCAAAATTTCTGTTTCATCTGAAAGTAGAAACTCGCCCGATTACAACGGTGTGCGTACTTTTCCCCTAGGCCGTTCTAGTTATGCTTGTCGAGCATCAGAACTGCGAAAATTTTGAGTTTCTCAAGCGTTTCTTACCTCCAAACTGCCATATCTCGCGAACGGAATGACCAATCCGCAAAATTTCTGTTGCATCTGAAAGTAGAAACTCGCCCGATTACAACGGTGTGCGTACTGTTCCCCTAGGCCGTTCTTGTTATTCGTTTCGAGCATCAGAACCGCGAAAATTTTGTGTTTCTCAAGCGTTTCTTACATCCAAACTGCCACATCTCCCGAACGGATTGACCAATCCGCAAAATTTCTGTTGCATCTGAAAGTAGAAACTCGCCCGACTACAACGGTGTGCGTACTTTTCCCCTAGCCCGTTCTAGTTATGCTTGTCGAGCATCAGAACTGCGAAAATTTTGAGTTTCTCGAGCGTTCCTTACCTCCAAACTTCCATATCTCGCGAACGGATTGACCAATCCGCAAAATTTCTGTTGCATCTGAAAGTAGAAACTCGCCCGATTACAACGGTATGCGTACTTTTCCCCTAGCCCGTTCTAGTTATTCGTTTCGAGCAGCAGAACTGCGAAAATTTTGAGTTTTTCAAGCGTTGCTTACCTCCAAACTGCCATATCTCGCGAACGGATTGACCAATCCGCAAAATTTCTGTTGCATCTGAAAGTAGAAACTCGCCCGATTACAACACTATGCGTACTTTTCCCCTAGGCCGTTCTAGTTATTCGTTTCGAGCAACAGAACTGCGAAAATTTTGAGTTTCTCAAGCTTTGCTTACCTCCAAACTGCCATATCTCGCGAACGGATTGACCAATCCGCAAAATTTCTGTTTCATCTGAAAGTAGAAACTCGCCCGATTACAACGGTGTGCGTACTTTTCCCCTAGGCCGTTCTAGTTATGCTTGTCGAGCATCAGAACTGCGAAAATTTTGAGTTTCTCAAGCGTTTCTTACCTCCAAACTGCCATATCTCGCGAACGGAATGACCAATCCGCAAAATTTCTGTTGCATCTGAAAGTAGAAACTCGCCCGATTACAACGGTGTGCGTACTTTTCCCCTAGGCCGTTCTTGTTATTCGTTTCGAGCATCAGAACCGCGAAAATTTTGTGTTTCTCAAGCGTTTCTTACATCCAAACTGCCACATCTCCCGAACGGATTGACCAATCCGCAAAATTTCTGTTGCATCTGAAAGTAGAAACTCGCCCGACTACAACGGTGTGCGTACTTTTCCCCTAGCCCGTTCTAGTTATGCTTGTCGAGCATCAGAACTGCGAAAATTTTGAGTTTCTCGAGCGTTTCTTACCTCCAAACGGCCACATCTCGCGAACGGATTGACCAATCCGCAAAGTTTCTGTTGCATCTGAAAGTAGAAACTCGCCCGATTACAATGGCATGTGTAGTTTCCCCCTAGGCCGTTCCAGTTATTCGTTTCGAGCATCAGAACTGCGAAAATTTGGAGTTTCTCAAGCGTTTCTTATCTCAAAACTGCCATATCTCGCGAACGGATTACCAATCCGCAAAATTTCTGTTGCATCTGAAAGTAGAAACTCGCCCGATTAAAACGGTATGCGTACTTTTCCCCTAGGCCGTTCTAGTTATTCGTTTCGAGAATCAGAACTGCGAAAATTTTGAGTTTCTTAAGCGTTTCCTACTTCCAAACTGCCACATCTCGCGAACGGATTGACCAATCCGCAAAGTTTCTGTTGCATCTGAAAGTAGAAACTCGCCCGATTACAATGGTATGCGTAGTTTCCCCCTAGGCCGTTCCAGTTATTCGTTTCGAGCATCAGAACTGCGATAATTTTGAGTTTCTCAAGCGTTTCTTACCTCCAAACTGCCATATCTCGCGAACGGATTGACCAATCCGCAAAATTTCTGTTGCATCTGAAAGTAGAAACTCGCCCGATTACAACGGTGTGCGTACTTTTCCCCTAGGCCGTTCTAGTTATGCTTGTCGAGCATCAGAACTGCGAAAATTTTGAGTTTCTCGAGCGTTTCTTACCTCCAAACTGCCATATCTCGCGAACGGATTGACCAATCCGCAAAATTTCTGTTGCATCTGAAAGTAGAAACTCGCCCGATTATAACACTATGCGTACTTTTCCCCTAGGCCGTTCTAGTTATTCGTTTCGAGCATCAGAACTGCGAAAATTTTGAGTTTCTCAAGCGTTTCTTACCTCCAAACTGCCATATCTCGCGAACGGATTGACCAATCCGCAAAATTTCTGTTGCATCTGAAAGTAGAAACTCGTCCGATTACAACACTATGCGTACTTTTCCCCTAGCCCGTTCTAGTTATTCGTTTCGAGCATCAGAACTGCGAAAATTTTGAGTTTCTCAAGCGTTTCTTACTTCCAAACTGCCATATCTCGCGAACGGATTGACCAATCCGCAAAATTTCTGTTGCATCTCAAAGTAGAAACTCGCCCGATTACAACACTATGCGTACTTTTCCCCTAGGCCGTTCTAGTTATTCGTTTCGAGCATCAGAACTGCGAAAATTTTGAGTTTCTCAAGCGTTTCTTACCTCCAAACTGCCATATCTCGCGAACGGATTGACCAATCCGCAAAATTTCTGTTGCATCTGAAAGTAGAAACTCGCCCGATTACAACGGTATGCGTACTTTTCCCCTAGCCCGTTCTAGTTATTCGTTTCGAGCAACAGAACTGCGAAAATTTTGAGTTTTTCTAGCGTTGCTTACCTCCAAACTGCCATATCTCGCGAACGGATTGACCAATCCGCAAAATTTCTGTTGCATCTGAAAGTGGATACTCGCCCGATTACAACGGTGTGCGTACTTTTCCCCTAGGCCGTTCTAGTTATGCTTGTCGAGCATCAGAACTGCGAAAATTTTGAGTTTCTCGAGCGTTTCTTACCTCCAAACTGCCATATCTCGCGAACGGATTGACCAATCCGCAAAATTCCTGTTGCATCTGAAAGTAGAAACTCGCCCGATTACAACACTATGCGTACTTTTCCCCTAGGCCGTTCTAGTTATTCGTGTCGAGCATCAGAACTGCGAAAATTTTGAGTTTCTCAAGCGGTTCTTACCTCCAAACTGCCATATCTCGCGAACGGATTGACCAATCCGCAAAATTTCTGTTGCATCAGAAAGTAGAAACTCGCCCGATTACAACGGTATGCGTACTTTTCCCCTAGCCCGTTCTAGTTATTCGTTTCGAGCAACAGAACTGCGAAAATTTTGAGTTTTTCAAGCATTGCTTACCTCCAAACTGCTATATCTCGCGAACGGATTGACCAATCCGCAAAATTTCTGTTGCATCTGAAGGTAGAAACTCGCCCGATTACAACGGTATGCGTACTTTTCCCCTAGCCCGTTCTAGTTATTCGTTTCGAGCATCAGAACTGCGAAAATTTTGAGTTTCTCAAGCGTTGCTTACCTCCAAACTGCCATATCTCGCGAACGGATTGACCAATCCGCAAAATTTCTGTTGCATCTGAAAGTAGAGACTCGCCCGACTACAACGGTGTGCGTACTTTTCCCCTAGGCCGTTCTAGTTATTCGTTTCGAGCATCAGAACTGCGAAAATTTTGAGTTTCTCAAGCGTTTCTTACCTCCAAACTGCCATATCTCGCGAACGGATTGACCAATCCGCAAAATTTCTGTTGCGTCTGAAAGTAGAAACTAGCCCGATTACAACACTATGCGTACTTTTCCCCTCGGCCGTTCTAGTTATTCGTTTCGAGCAACAGAACTGCGAAAATTTTGAGTTTCTCAAGCTTTGCTTACCTCCAAACTGCCATATCTCGCGAACGGATTGACCAATCCGCAAAATTTCTGTTTCATCTGAAAGTAGAAACTCGCCCGATTACAACGGTGTGCGTACTTTTCCCCTAGGCCGTTCTAGTTATGCTTGTCGAGCATCAGAACTGCGAAAATTTTGAGTTTCTCAAGCGTTTCTTACCTCCAAACTGCCATATCTCGCGAACGGAATGACCAATCCGCAAAATTTCTGTTGCATCTGAAAGTAGAAACTCGCCCGATTATAACGGTGTGCGTACTTTTCCCCTAGGCCGTTCTTGTTATTCGTTTCGAGCATCAGAACTGCGAAAATTTTGAGTTTCTCGAGCGTTTCTCACATCCAAACTGCCATATCTCGCGAACGGTTTGATCAATCCGCAAAATTTCTGTTGCATCTGAAAGTAGAAATTCGCCCGATTACAAATGTATGCGTACTTTTCCCCTAGCCCGTTCTAGTTATTCGTTTCGAGCAACAGAACTGCGAAAATTTTGAGTTTCCCAAGCGTTGCTTACCTCCAAACTGCCATATCTCGCGAACGGATTGACCAATCCGCAAAATTTCTGTTGCATCTGAAAGTAGAAACTCGCCCGATTACAACGGTGTGCGTACTTTTCCCCTAGGCCGTTCTAGTTATGCTTGTCGAGCATCAGAACTGCGAAAATTTTGAGTTTCTCGAGCGTTTCTTACCTCCAAACTGCCATATCTCGCGAACGGATTGACCAATCCGCAAAATTTCTGTTGCATCTGAAAGTAGAAACTCGCCCGATTACAACACTATGCGTACTTTTCCCCTAGGCCGTTCTAGTTATTCGTTTCGAGCATCAGAACTGCGAAAATTTTGAGTTTCTCAAGCGTTTCTTACCTCCAAACTGCCATATCTCGCGAACGGAATGACCAATCCGCAAAATTTCTGTTGCATCTGAAAGTAGAAACTCGCCCGATTACAACGGTGTGCGTACTTTTCCCCTAGGCCGTTCTTGTTATTCGTTTCGAGCATCAGAACCGCGAAGATTTTGTGTTTCTCAAGCGTTTCTTACATCCAAACTGCCACATCTCGCGAACGGATTGACCAATCCGCAAAATTTCTGTTGCATCTGAAAGTAGAAACTCGCCCGATTACAACACAATGCGTACTTTTCCCCTAGGCCGTTCTAGTTATTCGTTTCGAGCATCATAACTGCGAAAATTTTGAGTTTCTCAAGCGTTGCTTACGTCCAAACTGCCATATCTCGCGAACGGATTGAACAATTCGCAAAATTTCTGTTGCATCTGAAAGTAGAAACTCGCCCGATTACAACGGTGGGCGTACTTTTCCCCTAGGCCGTTCTAGTTATTCGTTTCGAGCATCAGAACTGCGAAAATTTTGAGTTTCTCGAGCGTTTCTCACATCCAAACTGCCATATCTCGCGAACGGATTGATCAATCCGCAAAATTTCTGTTGCATCTGAAAGTAGAAATTCGCCCGATTACAAATGTATGCGTACTTTTCCCCTAGCCCGTTCTAGTTATTCGTTTCGAGCAACAGAACTGCGAAAATTTTGAGTTTCCCAAGCGTTGCTTACCTCCAAACTGCCATATCTCGCGAACGGATTGACCAATCCGCAAAATTTCTGTTGCATCTGAAAGTAGAAACTCGCCCGATTACAACACTATGCGTACTTTTCCCCTAGGCCGTTCTAGTTATTCGTTTCGAGCATCAGAACTGCGAAAATTTTGAGTTTCTCAAGCGTTTCTTACTTCCAAACTGCCATATCTCGCGAACGGATTGACCAATCCGCAAAATTTCTGTTGCATCTCAAAGTAGAAACTCGCCCGATTACAACACTATGCGTACTTTTCCCCTAGGCCGTTCTAGTTATTCGTTTCGAGCATCAGAACTGCGAAAATTTTGAGTTTCTCAAGCGTTTCTTACTTCCAAACTGCCATATCTCGCGAACGGATTGACCAATCCGCAAAATTTCTGTTGCATCTCAAAGTAGAAACTCGCCCGATTACAACACTATGCGTACTTTCCCCCTAGGCCGTTCTAGTTATTCGTTTCGAGCATCAGAACTGCGAAAATTTTGAGTTTCTCAAGCGTTTCTTACCTCCAAACTGCCATATCTCGCGAACGGATTTACCAATCCTCAAAATTTCTGTTGCATCTGAAAGTAGAAACTCGCCCGATTACAACGGTATGCGTACTTTTCCCCTAGGCCGTTCTTGTTATTCGTTTCGAGCATCAGAACCGCGAAAATTTTGTGTTTCTCAAGCGTTTCTTACATCCAAACTGCCACATCTCGCGAACGGATTGACCAATCCGCAAAATTTCTGTTGCATCTGAAAGTAGAAACTCGCCCGACTACAACGGTGTGAGTACTTTTCCCCTAGCCCGTTCTAGTCATGCTTGTCGAGCATCAGAACTGCGAAAATTTTGAGTTTCTCGAGCGTTTCTTACCTCCAAACTGCCATATCTCGCGAACGGATTGACCAATCCGCAAAATTTCTGTTGCATCTGAAAGTAGAAACTCGCCCGATTACAACGGTATGCGTACTTTTCCCCTAGCCCGTTCTAGTTATTCGTTTCGAGCAACAGAACTGCGAAAATTTTGAGTTTTTCAAGCGTTGCTTACCTCCAAACTGCCATATCTCGCGAACGGATTGACCAATCCGCAAAATTTCTGTTGCATCTGAAAGTAGAAACGCGCCCGATTACAACACTATGCGTACTTTTCCCCTAGGCCGTTCTAGTTATTCGTTTCGAGCATCAGAACTGCGAAAATTTTGAGTTTCTCAAGCGTTTCTTACTTCCAAACTGCCATATCTCGCGAACGGATTGACCAATCCGCAAAATTTCTGTTGCATCTGAAAGTAGAAACTCGCCCGATTACAACACAATGCGTACTTTTCCCCTAGGCCGTTCTAGTTATTCGTTTCGAGCATCATAACTGCGAAAATTTTGAGTTTCTCAAGCGTTGCTTACGTCCAAACTGCCATATCTCGCGAACGGATTGAACAATTCGCAAAATTTCTGTTGCATCTGAAAGTAGAAACTCGCCCGATTACAACGGTGGGCGTACTTTTCCCCTAGGCCGTTCTAGTTATTCGTTTCGAGCATCAGAAATGCGAAAATTTTGAGTTTCTCGAGCGTTTCTTACATCCAAACTGCCATATCTCGCGAACGGATTGATCAATCCGCAAAATTTCTGTTGCATCTGAAAGTAGAAATTCGCCCGATTACAAATGTATGCGTACTTTTCCCCTAGCCCGTTCTAGTTATTCGTTTCGAGCAACAGAACTGCGAAAATTTTGAGTTTCTCAAGCGTTGCTTACCTCCAAACTGCCATATCTCGCGAACGGATTGACCAATCCGCAAAATTTCTGTTGCATCTGAAAGTAGAAACTCGCCCGATTACAACGGTGGGCGTACTTTTCCCCTAGGCCGTTCTAGTTATTCGTTTCGAGCAACAGAACTGCGAAAATTTTGAGTTTCTCAAGCGTTGCTTACCTCCAAACTGCCATATCTCGCGAACGGATGGACCAATCCGCAAAATTTCTGTTGCATCTCAAAGTAGAAACTCGCCCGATTACAACACTGTGCGTACTTTTCCCCTAGGCCGTTCTAGTTATTCGTTTCGAGCATCAGAACTGCGAAAATTTTGAGTTTCTCAAGCGTTTCTTACCTCCAAACTGCCATATCTCGCGAACGGATTGACCAATCCTCAAAATTTCTGTTGCATCTGAAAGTAGAAACTCGCCCGATTACAACGGTATGCGTACTTTTCCCCTAGCCCGTTCTAGTTATTCGTTTCGAGCAACAGAACTGCGAAAATTTTGAGTTTTTCAAGCGTTGCTTACCTCCAAACTGCCATATCTCGCGAACGGATTGACCAATCCGCAAAATTTCTGTTGCATCTGAAAGTAGATACTCGCCCGATTACAACGGTATGCGTACTTTTCCCCTAGCCCGTTCTAGTTATTCGTTTCGAGCATCAGAACTGCGAAAATTTTGAGTTTCTCAAGCGTTGCTTACCTCCAAACTGCCATATCTCGCGAACGGATTGACCAATCCGCAAAATTTCTGTTGCATCTGAAAGTAGAAACTCGCCCGATTACAACGGTGTGCGTACTTTTCCCCTAGGCCGTTCTAGTTATTCGTTTCGAGCATCAGAACTGCGAAGATTTTGAGTTTCTCGAGCGTTTCTTACATCCAAACTGCCATATCTCGCGAACGGATTGACCAATCCGCAAAATTTCTGTTGCATCTGAAAGTAGAAACGCGCCCGATTACAACGGTGTGCGTACTTTTCCCCTAGGCCGTTCTTGTTATTCGTTTCGAGCATCAGAACTGCGAAAATTTTGAGTTTCTCAAGCGTTTCTTACCTCCATACTGCCATATCTCGCGAACGGATTGACCAATCCGCAAAATTTCTGTTGCATCTGAAAGTAGAAATTCGCCCGATTACAAATGTATGCGTACTTTTCCCCTAGCCCGTTCTAGTTATTCGTTTCGAGCAACAGAACTGCGAAAATTTTGAGTTTCTCAAGCGTTGCTTACCTCCAAACTGCCATATCTCGCGAACGGATTGACCAATCCGCAAAATTTCTGTTGCATCTGAAAGTAGAAACTCGCCCGATTACAACGGTGGGCGTACTTTTCCCCTAGGCCGTTCTAGTTATTCGTTTCGAGCAACAGAACTGCGAAAATTTTGAGTTTCTCAAGCGTTGCTTACCTCCAAACTGCCATATCTCGCGAACGGATGGACCAATCCGCAAAATTTCTGTTGCATCTCAAAGTAGAAACTCGCCCGATTACAACACTGTGCGTACTTTTCCCCTAGGCCGTTCTAGTTATTCGTTTCGAGCATCAGAACTGCGAAAATTTTGAGTTTCTCAAGCGTTTCTTACCTCCAAACTGCCATATCTCGCGAACGGATTGACCAATCCTCAAAATTTCTGTTGCATCTGAAAGTAGAAACACGCCCGATTACAACGGTATGCGTACTTTTCCCCTAGCCCGTTCTAGTTATTCGTTTCGAGCAACAGAACTGCGAAAATTTTGAGTTTTTCAAGCGTTGCTTACCTCCAAACTGCCATATCTCGCGAACGGATTGACCAATCCGCAAAATTTCTGTTGCATCTGAAAGTAGATACTCGCCCGATTACAACGGTATGCGTACTTTTCCCCTAGCCCGTTCTAGTTATTCGTTTCGAGCATCAGAACTGCGAAAATTTTGAGTTTCTCAAGCGTTGCTTACCTCCAAACTGCCATATCTCGCGAACGGATTGACCAATCCGCAAAATTTCTGTTGCATCTGAAAGTAGAAACTCGCCCGATTACAACGGTGTGCGTACTTTTCCCCTAGGCCGTTCTAGTTATTCGTTTCGAGCATCAGAACTGCGAAGATTTTGAGTTTCTCGAGCGTTTCTTACATCCAAACTGCCATATCTCGCGAACGGATTGACCAATCCGCAAAATTTCTGTTGCATCTGAAAGTAGATACTCGCCCGATTACAACGGTATGCGTACTTTTCCCCTAGCCCGTTCTAGTTATTCGTTTCGAGCAACAGAACTGCGAAAATTTTGAGTTTCTCAAGCGTTTCTTACCTCCATACTGCCATATCTCGCGAACGGATTGACCAATCCGCAAAATTTCTGTTGCATCTCAAAGTAGAAACTCGCCCGATTACAACGGTGTGCGTACTTTTCCCCTAGGCCGTTCTAGTTATTCGTTTCGAGCATCAGAACTGCGAAGATTTTGAGTTTCTCGAGCGTTTCTTACATCCAAACTGCCATATCTCGCGAACGGATTGACCAATCCGCAAAATTTCTGTTGCATCTGAAAGTAGAAATTCGCCCGATTACAACTGTATGCGTACTTTTCCCCTAGCCCGTTCTAGTTATTCGTTTCGAGCAACAGAACTGCGAAAATTTTGAGTTTCTCAAGCGTTGCTTACCTCCAAACTGCCATATCTCGCGAACGGATTGACCAATCCGCAAAATTTCTGTTGCATCTGAAAGTAGAAACGCGCCCGATTACAACGGTGTGCGTACTTTTCCCCTAGGCCGTTCTTGTTATTCGTTTCGAGCATCAGAACTGCGAAAATTTTGAGTTTCTCAAGCGTTTCTTACCTCCATACTGCCATATCTCGCGAACGGATTGACCAATCCGCAAAATTTCTGTTGCATCTCAAAGTAGAAACTCGCCCGATTACAACACTATGCGTACTTTCCCCTAGGCCGTTCTAGTTATTCGTTTCGAGCAACAGAACTGCGAAAATTTTGAGTTTTTCAAGCGTTGCTTACCTCCAAACTGCCATATCTCGCGAACGGATTGACCAATCCGCAAAATTTCTGTTGCATCTGAAAGTAGAAACTCGCCCGATTACAACGGTGTGCGTACTTTTCCCCTAGGCCGTTCTAGTTATTCGTTTCGAGCATCAGAACTGCGAAGATTTTGAGTTTCTCGTGCGTTTCTTACATCCAAACTGCCATATCTCGCGAACGGATTGACCAATCCGCAAAATTTCTGTTGCATCTGAAAGTAGAAACTCGCCCGATTACAACGGTATGCGTACTTTTCCCCTAGCCCGTTCTAGTTATTCGTTTCGAGCATCAGAACTGCGAAAATTTTGAGTTTCTCAAGCGTTGCTTACCTCCAAACTGCCATATCTCGCGAACAGATTGACCAATCCGCAAAATTTCTGTTGCATATGAAAGTAGAAACTCGCCCGATTACAACGGTGTGCGTTCTTTTCCCCTAGCCCGTTCTAGTTATTCGTTTCGAGCAACAGAACTGCGAAAATTTTGAGTTTTTCAAGCGTTGCTTACCTCCAAACTGCCATATCTCGCGAACGGATTGACCAATCCGCAAAATTTCTGTTGCATCTGAAAGTAGATACTCGCCCGATTACAACGGTATGCGTACTTTTCCCCTAGCCCGTTCTAGTTATTCGTTTCGAGCATCAGAACTGCGAAAATTTTGAGTTTCTCAAGCGTTGCTTACCTCCAAACTGCCATATCTCGCGAACGGATTGACCAATCCGCAAAATTTCTGTTGCATCTGAAAGTAGAAACTCGCCCGATTACAACGGTGTGCGTACTTTTCCCCTAGGCCGTTCTAGTTATTCGTTTCGAGCATCAGAACTGCGAAGATTTTGAGTTTCTCGAGCGTTTCTTACATCCAAACTGCCATATCTCGCGAACGGATTGACCAATCCGCAAAATTTCTGTTGCATCTGAAAGTAGATACTCGCCCGATTACAACGGTATGCGTACTTTTCCCCTAGCCCGTTCTAGTTATTCGTTTCGAGCAACAGAACTGCGAAAATTTTGAGTTTCTCAAGCGTTTCTTACCTCCATACTGCCATATCTCGCGAACGGATTGACCAATCCGCAAAATTTCTGTTGCATCTCAAAGTAGAAACTCGCCCGATTACAACGGTGTGCGTACTTTTCCCCTAGGCCGTTCTAGTTATTCGTTTCGAGCATCAGAACTGCGAAGATTTTGAGTTTCTCGAGCGTTTCTTACATCCAAACTGCCATATCTCGCGAACGGATTGACCAATCCGCAAAATTTCTGTTGCATCTGAAAGTAGAAATTCGCCCGATTACAACTGTATGCGTACTTTTCCCCTAGCCCGTTCTAGTTATTCGTTTCGAGCAACAGAACTGCGAAAATTTTGAGTTTCTCAAGCGTTGCTTACCTCCAAACTGCCATATCTCGCGAACGGATTGACCAATCCGCAAAATTTCTGTTGCATCTGAAAGTAGAAACGCGCCCGATTACAACGGTGTGCGTACTTTTCCCCTAGGCCGTTCTTGTTATTCGTTTCGAGCATCAGAACTGCGAAAATTTTGAGTTTCTCAAGCGTTTCTTACCTCCATACTGCCATATCTCGCGAACGGATTGACCAATCCGCAAAATTTCTGTTGCATCTCAAAGTAGAAACTCGCCCGATTACAACACTATGCGTACTTTCCCCTAGGCCGTTCTAGTTATTCGTTTCGAGCAACAGAACTGCGAAAATTTTGAGTTTTTCAAGCGTTGCTTACCTCCAAACTGCCATATCTCGCGAACGGATTGACCAATCCGCAAAATTTCTGTTGCATCTGAAAGTAGAAACTCGCCCGATTACAACGGTGTGCGTACTTTTCCCCTAGGCCGTTCTAGTTATTCGTTTCGAGCATCAGAACTGCGAAGATTTTGAGTTTCTCGTGCGTTTCTTACATCCAAACTGCCATATCTCGCGAACGGATTGACCAATCCGCAAAATTTCTGTTGCATCTGAAAGTAGAAACTCGCCCGATTACAACGGTATGCGTACTTTTCCCCTAGCCGGTTCTAGTTATTCGTTTCGAGCATCAGAACTGCGAAAATTTTGAGTTTCTCAAGCGTTGCTTACCTCCAAACTGCCATATCTCGCGAACAGATTGACCAATCCGCAAAATTTCTGTTGCATATGAAAGTAGAAACTCGCCCGATTACAACGGTGTGCGTTCTTTTCCCCTAGGCCGTTCTAGTTATTCGTTTCGAGCATCAGAACTGCGAAGATTTTGAGTTTCTCGAGCGTTTCTTACATCCAAGCTGCCATATCTCGCGAACGGATTGACCAATCCGCAAAATTTCTGTTGCATCTGAAAGTAGAAATTCGCCCGATTACAACTGTATGCGTACTTTTCCCCAAGCCCGTTCTAGTTATTCGTTTCGAGCAACAGAACTGCGAAAATTTTGAATTTCTCAAGCGTTGCTTACCTCCAAACTGCCATATCTCGCGAACGGATTGAACAATCCGCAAAATTTCTGTTGCATCTGAAAGTAGAAACGCGCCCGATTACAACGGTGTGCGTACTTTTCCCCTAGGCCGTTCTTGTTATTCGTTTCGAGCATCAGAACTGCGAAAATTTTGAGTTTCTCAAGCGTTTCTTACCTCCATACTGCCATATCTCGCGAACGGATTGACCAATCCGCAAAATTTCTGTTGCATCTCAAAGTAGAAACTCGCCCGATTACAACACTATGCGTACTTTACCCTAGGCCGTTCTAGTTATTCGTTTCGAGCAACAGAACTGCGAAAATTTTGAGTTTTTCAAGCGTTGCTTACCTCCAAACTGCCATATCTCGCGAACGGATTGACCAATCCGCAAAATTTCTGTTGCATCTGAAAGTAGAAACTCGCCCGATTACAACGGTGTGCGTACTTTTCCCCTAGGCCGTTCTAGTTATTCGTTTCGAGCATCAGAACTGCGAAGATTTTGAGTTTCTCGTGCGTTTCTTACATCCAAACTGCCATATCTCGCGAACGGATTGACCAATCCGCAAAATTTCTGTTGCATCTGAAAGTAGAAACTCGCCCGATTACAACGGTATGCGTACTTTTCCCCTAGCCCGTTCTAGTTATTCGTTTCGAGCATCAGAACTGCGAAAATTTTGAGTTTCTCAAGCGTTGCTTACCTCCAAACTGCCATATCTCGCGAACGGAATGACCAATCCGCAAAATTTCTGTTGCATCTGAAAGTAGAAACTCGCCCGATTACAACGGTGTGCGTACTTTTCCCCTAGGCCGTTCTAGTTATTCGTTTCGAGCATCAGAACTGCGAAGATTTTGAGTTTCTCGAGCGTTTCTTACATCCAAACTGCCATATCTCGCGAACGGATTGACCAATCCGCAAAATTTCTGTTGCATCTGAAAGTAGAAATTCGACCGATTACAACTGTATGCGTACTTTTCCTCTAGCCCGTTCTAGTTAATCGTTTCGAGCAACAGAACTGCGAAAATTTTGAGTTTCTCAAGCGTTGCTTACCTCCAAACTGCCATATCTCGCGAACGGATTGACCAATCCGCAAAATTTCTGTTGCATCTGAAAGTAGAAACGCGCCCGATTACAACGGTGTGCGTACTTTTCCTCTAGGCCGTTCTTGTTATTCGTTTCGAGCATCAGAACTGCGAAAATTTTGAGTTTCTCAAGCGTTTCTTATCTCCGTACTGCCATATCTCGCGAACGGATTGACCAATCCGCAAAATTTCTGTTGCATCTCAAAGTAGAAACTCGCCCGATTACAACACTATGCGTACTTTTCCCCTAGGCCGTTCTAGTTATTCGTTTCGAGCATCAGAACTGTGAAAATTTTGAGTTTCTCAAGCGTTTCTTACCTCCAAACTGCCATATCTCGCGAACGGATTGACCAATCCGCAAAATTTCTGTTGCATCTGAAAGTAGAAACTCGCCCGATTACAACGGTATGCGTACTTTTCCCCTAGCCCGTTCTAGTTATTCGTTTCGAGCAACAGAACTGCGAAAATTTTGAGTTTCTCAAGCGTTGCTTACCTCCAAACTGCCATATCTCGCGAACGGATTGACCAATCCGCAAAATTTCTGTTGCATCTGAAAGTAGAAACTCGCCCGATTACAACGGTGTGCGTACTTTTCCCCTAGGCCGTTCTAGTTATTCGTTTCGAGCATCAGAACTGCGAAGATTTTGAGTTTCTCGTGCGTTTCTTACATCCAAACTGCCATATCTCGCGAACGGATTGACCAATCCGCAAAATTTCTGTTGCATCTGAAAGTAGAAACTCGCCCGATTACAAAGGTATGCATACTTTTCCCCTAGCCCGTTCTAGTTATTCGTTTCGAGCATCAGAACTGCGAAAATTTTGAGTTTCTCAAGCGTTGCTTACCTCCAAACTGCCATATCTCGCGAACAGATTGACCAATCCGCAAAATTTCTGTTGCATATGAAAGTAGAAACTCGCCCGATTACAACGGTGTGCGTTCTTTTCCCCTAGGCCGTTCTAGTTATTCGTTTCGAGCATCAGAACTGCGAAGATTTTGAGTTTCTCGAGCGTTTCTTACATCCAAGCTGCCATATCTCGCGAACGGATTGACCAATCCGCAAAATTTCTGTTGCATCTGAAAGTAGAAATTCGCCCGATTACAACTGTATGCGTACTTTTCCCCAAGCCCGTTCTAGTTATTCGTTTCGAGCAACAGAACTGCGAAAATTTTGAATTTCTCAAGCGTTGCTTACCTCCAAACTGCCATATCTCGCGAACGGATTGACCAATCCGCAAAATTTCTGTTGCATCTGAAAGTAGAAACGCGCCCGATTACAACGGTGTGCGTACTTTTCCCCTAGGCCGTTCTAGTTATTCGTTTCGAGCATCAGAACTGCGAAGATTTTGAGTTTCTCGTGCGTTTCTTACATCCAAACTGCCATATCTCGCGAACGGATTGACCAATCCGCAAAATTTCTGTTGCATCTGAAAGTAGAAACTCGCCCGATTACAACGGTATGCGTACTTTTCCCCTAGCCCGTTCTAGTTATTCGTTTCGAGCATCAGAACTGCGAAAATTTTGAGTTTCTCAAGCGTTGCTTACCTCCAAACTGCCATATCTCGCGAACGGAATGACCAATCCGCAAAATTTCTGTTGCATCTGAAAGTAGAAACTCGCCCGATTACAACGGTGTGCGTACTTTTCCCCTAGGCCGTTCTAGTTATTCGTTTCGAGCATCAGAACTGCGAAGATTTTGAGTTTCTCGAGCGTTTCTTACATCCAAACTGCCATATCTCGCGAACGGATTGACCAATCCGCAAAATTTCTGTTGCATCTGAAAGTAGAAATTCGACCGATTACAACTGTATGCGTACTTTTCCTCTAGCCCGTTCTAGTTAATCGTTTCGAGCAACAGAACTGCGAAAATTTTGAGTTTCTCAAGCGTTGCTTACCTCCAAACTGCCATATCTCGCGAACGGATTGACCAATCCGCAAAATTTCTGTTGCATCTGAAAGTAGAAACGCGCCCGATTACAACGGTGTGCGTACTTTTCCTCTAGGCCGTTCTTGTTATTCGTTTCGAGCATCAGAACTGCGAAAATTTTGAGTTTCTCAAGCGTTTCTTATCTCCGTACTGCCATATCTCGCGAACGGATTGACCAATCCGCAAAATTTCTGTTGCATCTCAAAGTAGAAACTCGCCCGATTACAACACTATGCGTACTTTTCCCCTAGGCCGTTCTAGTTATTCGTTTCGAGCATCAGAACTGTGAAAATTTTGAGTTTCTCAAGCGTTTCTTACCTCCAAACTGCCATATCTCGCGAACGGATTGACCAATCCGCAAAATTTCTGTTGCATCTGAAAGTAGAAACTCGCCCGATTACAACGGTATGCGTACTTTTCCCCTAGCCCGTTCTAGTTATTCGTTTCGAGCAACAGAACTGCGAAAATTTTGAGTTTTTCAAGCGTTGCTTACCTCCAAACTGCCATATCTCGCGAACGGATTGACCAATCCGCAAAATTTCTGTTGCATCGGAAAGTAGAAACTCGCGCGATTACAACGGTATGCGTACTTTTCCCCTAGCACGTTCTAGTTATTCGTTTCGAGCATCAGAACTGCGAAAATTTTGAGTTTCTCAAGCGTTGCTTTCCTCCAAACTGCCATATCTCGCGAACGGATTGACCAATCCGCAAAATTTCTGTTGCATCTGAAAGTAGAAACGCGCCCGATTACAACGGTGTGCGTACTTTTCCCCTAGGCCGTTCTTGTTATTCGTTTCGAGCATCAGAACTGCGAAAATTTTGAGTTTCTCAAGCGTTTCTTACTTCCAAACTGCCACATCTCGCGAACGGATTGACCAATCCGCAAAATTTCTGTTGCATCTCAAAGTAGGAACTCGCCCGATTACAACACTATGCGTACTTTTCCCGTAGGCCGTTCTAGTTATTCGTTTCGAGCATCAGAACTGCGAAAATTTTGAGTTTCTCAAGCGTTTCTTACCTCCAAACTGCCATATCTCGCGAACGGATTGACCAATCCGCAAAATTTCTGTTGCATCTGAAAGTACAAACTCGCCCGATTACAACGGTATGCGTACTTTTCCCCTAGCCCGTTCTAGTTATTCGTTTCGAGCAACAGAACTGCGAAAATTTTGAGTTTCTCAAGCGTTGCTTACCTCCAAACTGCCATATCTCGCGAACGGATTGAACAATTCGCAAAATTTCTGTTGCATCTGAAAGTAGAATCTCGCCCGATTACAACGGTGGGCGTACTTTTCCCCTAGGCCGTTCTAGTTATTCGTTTCGAGCATCAGAACTGCGAAAATTTTGAGTTTCTCGAGCGTTTCTTACATCCAAACTGCCATATCTCGCGAACGGATTGACCAATCCGCAAAATTTCTGTTGCATCTGAAAGTAGAAATTTGCCCGATTACAACTGTATGCGTACTTTTCCCCTAGCCCGTTCTTGTTATTCGTTTCGAGCATCAGATCTGCGAAAATTTTGAGTTTCTCAAGCGTTTCTTACCTCCATACTGTCATATCTCGCGAACGGATTGACCAATCCGCAAAATTTCTGTTGCATCTCAAAGTAGAAACTCGCCCGATTACAACACTATGCGTACTTTTCCCGTAGGCCGTTCTAGTTATTCGTTTCGAGCATCAGAACTGCGAAAATTTTGAGTTTCTCAAGCGTTTCTTACTTCCAAACTGACATATCTCGCGAACGGATTGACCAATCCGCAAAATTTCTGTTGCATCTCAAAGTAGAAACTCGCCCGATTACAACACTGTGCGTACTTTTCCCGTAGGCCGTTCTAGTTATTCGTTTCGAGCATCAGAACTGCGAAAATTTTGAGTTTCTCAAGCGTTTCTTACCTCCAAACTGCCATATCTCGCGAACGGATTGACAAATCCGCAAAATTTCTGTTGCATCTGAAAGTACAAACTCGCCCGATTACAACGGTATGCGTACTTTTCCCCTAGCCCGTTCTAGTTATTCGTTTCGAGCAACAGAACTGCGAAAATTTTGAGTTTTTCAAGCGTTGCTTACCTCCAAACTGCCATATCTCGCGAACGGATTTACCAATCCGCAAAATTTCTGTTGCATCTGAAAGTAGAAACTCGCCCGATTACAACGGTATGCGTACTTTTCCCCTAGCCCGTTCTAGTTATTCGTTTCGAGCATCAGAACTGCGAAAATTTTGAGTTTCTCAAGCGTTGCTTACCTCCAAACTGCCATATCTCGCGAACGGATAGAACAATTCGCAAAATTTCTGTTGCATCTGAAAGTAGAAACTCGCCCGATTACAAGGGTGGGCGTACTTTTCCCCTAGGCCGTTCTAGTTATTCGTTTCGAGCATCAGAACTGCGAAAATTTTGAGTTTCTCGAGCGTTTCTTACATCCAAACTGCCATATCTCGCGAACGGATTGACCAATCCGCAAAATTTCTGTTGCATCTGAAAGTAGAAATTCGCCCGATTACAACTGTATGCGTACTTTTCCCCTAGCCCGTTCTAGTTATTCGTTTCGAGCAACAGAACTGCGAAAATTTTGAGTTTCTAAAGCGTTGCTTACCTCCAAACTGCCATATCTCGCGAACGGATTGACCAATCCGCAAAATTTCTGTTGCATCTGAAAGTAGAAACGCGCCCGATTACAACGGTGTGCGTACTTTTCCCCTAGGCCGTTCTTGTTATTCGTTTCGAGCATCAGAACTGCGAAAATTTTGAGTTTCTCAAGCGTTTCTTACCTCCATACTGCCATATCTCGCGAACGGATTGACCAATCCGCAAAATTTCTGTTGCATCTCAAAGTAGAAACTCGCCCGATTACAACACTATGCGTACTTTTCCCCTAGGCCGTTCTAGTTATTCGTTTCGAGCATCAGAACTGCGAAAATTTTGAGTTTCTCAAGCGTTTCTTACTTCCAAACTGCCATATCTCGCGAACGGATTGACCAATCCGCAAAATTTCTGTTGCATCTGAAAGTAGAAACGCGCCCGATTACAACGGTGTGCGTACTTTTCCCCTAGGCCGTTCTTGTTATTCGTTTCGAGCATCAGAACTGCGAAAATTTTGAGTTTCTCAAGCGTTTCTTACGTCCAAACAGCCATATCTCGCGAACGGATTGAACAATCCGCAAAATTTCTGTTGCATCTGAAAGTAGAAACTCGCCCGATTACAACGGTGTGCGTACTTTTCCCCTAGGCCGTTCTAGTTATGCTTGTCGAGCATCAGAACTGCGAAAATTTTGAGTTTCTCAAGCGTTTCTTACTTCCAAACTGCCATATCTCGCGAACGGATTGACCAATTCGCAAAATTTCTGTTGCATCTGAAAGTAGAAACTCGCCCGATTACAACGGTGTGCGTACTATTCCCCTAGGCCGTTCTAGTTATTTGTTTCGAGCATCAGAACTGCGAAAATTTTGAGTTTCTCGAGCGTTTCTTACATCCAAACTGCCATATCTCGCGAACGGATTGACCAATCCGCAAAATTTCTGTTGCATCTGAAAGTAGAAATTCGCCCGATTACAAATGTATGCGTACTTTTCCCCTAGCCCGTTCTAGTTATTCGTTTCGAGCAACAGAACTGCGAAAATTTTGAGTTTCTCAAGCGTTGCTTACATCCAAACTGCCATATCTCGCGAACGGATTGACCAATCCGCAAAATTTCTGTTACATCTGAAAGTAGAAATTCGCCCGATTACAACTGTATGCGTACTTTTCCCCTAGCCCGTTCTAGTTATTCGTTTCGAGCAACAGAACTGCGAAAATTTTGAGTTTCTCAAGCGTTGCTTACCTCCAAACTGCCATATCTCGCGAACGGATTGACCAATCCGCAAAATTTCTGTTGCATCTGAAAGTAGAAACGCGCCCGATTACAACGGTGTGCGTACTTTTCCCCTAGGCCGTTCTTGTTATTCGTTTCGAGCATCAGAACTGCGAAAATTTTGAGTTTCTCAAGCGTTTCTTACCTCCAAACTGCCATATCTCGCGAACGGATTGACCAATCCGCAAAATTTCTGTTGCATCTCAAAGTAGAAACTCGCCCGATTACAACACTATGCGTACTTTTCCCCTAGGCCGTTCTAGTTATTCGTTTCGAGCATCAGAACTGCGAAAATTTTGAGTTTCTCAAGCGTTTCTTACTTCCAAACTGCCATATCTCGCGAACGGATTGACCAATCCGCAAATTTTCTGTTGCATCTCAAAGTAGAAACTCGCCCGATTACAACACTATGCGTACTTTTCCCCTAGGCCGTTCTAGTTATGCTTGTCGAGCATCAGAACTGCGAAAATTTTGAGTTTCTCAAGCGTTTCTTACCTCCAAACTGCCATATCTCGCGAACGGAATGACCAATCCGCAAAATTTCTGTTGCATCTGAAAGTAGAAACTCGCCCGATTACAACGGTGTGCGTACTTTTCCCCTAGGCCGTTCTTGTTATTCGTTTCGAGCATCCGAACCGCGAAATTTTTCAGTTTCTCAAGCGTTTCTTACATCCAAACTGCCATATCTCGCGAACGGATTGACCAATCCGCAAAATTTCTGTTGCATCTGAAAGTAGAAACTCGCCCGATTACAACGGTATGCGTACTTTTCCCCTAGGCCGTTCTAGTTATGCTTGTCGAGCATCAGAACTGCGAAAATTTTGAGTTTCTCAAGCGTTTCTTACCTCCAAACTGCCATATCTCGCGAATGGAATGACAAATCCGCAAAATTTCTGTTGCATCTGAAAGTAGAAACTCGCCCGATTACAACGGTGGGCGTACTTTTGCCCTAGGTCGTTCTAGTTATTCGTTTCGAGCATCAGAACTGCGAAAATTTTGAGTTTCTCGAGCGTTTCTTACATCCAAACTGCCATATCTCGCGAACGGATTGACCAATCCGCAAAATTTCTGTTGCATCTGAAAGTAGAAATTCGCCCGATTACAAATGTATGCGTACTTTTCCCCTAGCCCGTTCTAGTTATTCGTTTCGAGCACCAGAACTGCGAACATTTTGAGTTTTTCAAGCGTTGCTTACCTCCAAACTGCCATATCTCGCGAACGGATTGACCAATCCGCAAAATTTCTGTTGCATCTGAAAGTAGAAACTCGCCCGATTACAACGGTGTGCGTCCTTTTCCCCTAGGCCGTTCTAGTTATGCTTGTCGAGCATCAGAACTGCGAAAATTTTGAGTTTCTCGAGCGTTTCGTACCTCCAAACTGCCATATCTCGCGAACGGATTGACCAATCCGCAAAATTTCTGTTGCATCTGAAAGTAGAAACTCGCCCGATTACAACACTATGCGTACTTTTCCCCTAGGCCGTTCTAGTTATTCGTTTCGAGCATCAGAACTGCGAAAATTTTGAGTTTCTCAAGCGTTTCTTACTTCCAAACTGCCATATCTCGCGAACGGATTGACCAATCCGCAAAATTTCTGTTGCATCTCAAAGTAGAAACTCGCCCGATTACAACACTATGCGTACTTTTCCCCTAGGCCGTTCTAGTTATTCGTTTCGAGCATCAGAACTGCGAAAATTTTGAGTTTCTCAAGCGTTTCTTACCTCCAAACTGCCATATCTCGCGAAAGGATTGAACAATCCGCAAAATTTCTGTTGCATCTGAAAGTAGAAACTCGCCCGATTACAACGGTATGCGTACTTTTCCCCTAGCCCGTTCTAGTTATTCGTTTCGAGCAACAGAACTGCGAAAATTTTGAGTTTTTCAAGCGTTGCTTACCTCCAAACTGCCATATCTCGCGAACGGATTGACCAATCCGCAAAATTTCTGTTGCATCTGAAAGTAGAAACTCGCCCGATTACAACGGTATGCGTATTTTTCCCCTAGGCCGTTCTAGTTATTCGTTTCGAGCATCAGAACTGCGAAAATTTTGAGTTTCTCAAGCGTTTCTTACATCCAAACTGCCATATCTCGCGAACGGATAGACCAATCCGCAAAATTTCTGTTGCATCTGAAAGTAGAAACTCGCCCAATTACAACGGTATTCGTACTTTTCCCCTAGCCCGTTCTAGTTATTCGTTTCGAGCACCAGAACTGCGAACATTTTGAGTTTTTCAAGCGTTGCTTACCTCCAAACTGCCATATCTCGCGAACGGATTGACCAATCCGCAAAATTTCTGTTGCATCTGAAAGTAGAAACTCGCCCGATTACAACACTATGCGTACTTTTCCCCTAGGCCGTTCTAGTTATTCGTTTCGAGCATCAGAACTGCGAAAATTTTGAGTTTCTCAAGCGTTTCTTACTTCCAAACTGCCATATCTCGCGAACGGATTGACCAATCCGCAAAATTTCTGTTGCATCTCAAAGTAGAAACTCGCCCGATTACAACACTATGCGTACTTTTCCCCTAGGCCGTTCTAGTTATTCGTTTCGAGCATCAGAACTGCGAAAATTTTGAGTTTCTCAAGCGTTTCTTACCTCCAAACTGCCATATCTCGCGAAAGGATTGAACAATCCGCAAAATTTCTGTTGCATCTGAAAGTAGAAACTCGCCCGATTACAACGGTATGCGTACTTTTCCCCTAGCCCGTTCTAGTTATTCGTTTCGAGCAACAGAACTGCGAAAATTTTGAGTTTTTCAAGCGTTGCTTACCTCCAAACTGCCATATCTCGCGAACGGATTGACCAATCCGCAAAATTTCTGTTGCATCTGAAAGTAGAAACTCGCCCGATTACAACGGTATGCGTATTTTTCCCCTAGGCCGTTCTAGTTATTCGTTTCGAGCATCAGAACTGCGAAAATTTTGAGTTTCTCAAGCGTTTCTTACATCCAAACTGCCATATCTCGCGAACGGATAGACCAATCCGCAAAATTTCTGTTGCATCTGAAAGTAGAAACTCGCCCAATTACAACGGTATGCGTACTTTTCCCCTAGCCCGTTCTAGTTATTCGTTTCGAGCACCAGAACTGCGAACATTTTGAGTTTTTCAAGCGTTGCTTACCTCCAAACTGCCATATCTCGCGAACGGATTGACCAATCCGCAAAATTTCTGTTGCATCTGAAAGTAGAAACTCGCCCGATTACAACGGTGTGCGTCCTTTTCCCCTAGGCCGTTCTAGTTATGCTTGTCGAGCATCAGAACTGCGAAAATTTTGAGTTTCTCGAGCGTTTCGTACCGCCAAACTGCCATATCTCGCGAACGGATTGACCAATCCGCAAAATTTCTGTTGCATCTGAAAGTAGAAACTCGCCCGATTACAACACTATGCGTACTTTTCCCCTAGGCCGTTCTAGTTATTCGTTTCGAGCATCAGAACTGCGAAAATTTTGAGTTTCTCAAGCGTTTCTTACTTCCAAACTGCCATATCTCGCGAACGGATTGACCAATCCGCAAAATTTCTGTTGCATCTCAAAGTAGAAACTCGCCCGATTACAACACTATGCGTACTTTTCCCCTAGGCCGTTCTAGTTATTCGTTTCGAGCATCAGAACTGCGAAAATTTTGAGTTTCTCAAGCGTTTCTTACCTCCAAACTGCCATATCTCGCGAAAGGATTGAACAATCCGCAAAATTTCTGTTGCATCTGAAAGTAGAAACTCGCCCGATTACAACGGTATGCATACTTTTCCCCTAGCCCGTTCTAGTTATTCGTTTCGAGCAACAGAACTGCGAAAATTTTGAGTTTTTCAAGCGTTGCTTACCTCCAAACTGCCATATCTCGCGAACGGATTGACCAATCCGCAAAATTTCTGTTGCATCTGAAAGTAGAAACTCGCCCGATTACAACGGTATGCGTATTTTTCCCCTAGGCCGTTCTAGTTATTCGTTTCGAGCATCAGAACTGCGAAAATTTTGAGTTTCTCAAGCGTTTCTTACATCCAAACTGCCATATCTCGCGAACGGATAGACCAATCCGCAAAATTTCTGTTGCATCTGAAAGTAGAAACTCGCCCAATTACAACGGTATGCGTACTTTTCCCCTAGCCCGTTCTAGTTATTCGTTTCGAGCACCAGAACTGCGAACATTTTGAGTTTTTCAAGCGTTGCTTACCTCCAAACTGCCATATCTCGCGAACGGATTGACCAATCCGCAAAATTTCTGTTGCATCTGAAAGTAGAAACTCGCCCGATTACAACGGTGTGCGTCCTTTTCCCCTAGGCCGTTCTAGTTATGCTTGTCGAGCATCAGAACTGCGAAAATTTTGAGTTTCTCGAGCGTTTCGTACCGCCAAACTGCCATATCTCGCGAACGGATTGACCAATCCGCAAAATTTCTGTTGCATCTGAAAGTAGAAACTCGCCCGATTACAACACTATGCGTACTTTTCCCCTAGGCCGTTCTAGTTATTCGTTTCGAGCATCAGAACTGCGAAAATTTTGAGTTTCTCAAGCGTTTCTTACTTCCAAACTGCCATATCTCGCGAACGGATTGACCAATCCGCAAAATTTCTGTTGCATCTCAAAGTAGAAACTCGCCCGATTACAACACTATGCGTACTTTTCCCCTAGGCCGTTCTAGTTATTCGTTTCGAGCATCAGAACTGCGAAAATTTTGAGTTTCTCAAGCGTTTCTTACCTCCAAACTGCCATATCTCGCGAAAGGATTGAACAATCCGCAAAATTTCTGTTGCATCTGAAAGTAGAAACTCGCCCGATTACAACGGTATGCGTACTTTTCCCCTAGCCCGTTCTAGTTATTCGTTTCGAGCAACAGAACTGCGAAAATTTTGAGTTTTTCAAGCGTTGCTTACCTCCAAACTGCCATATCTCGCGAACGGATTGACCAATCCGCAAAATTTCTGTTGCATCTCAAAGTAGAAACTCGCCCGAATACAACACTATGCGTACTTTTCCCCTAGGCCGTTCTAGTTATTCGTTTCGAGCATCAGAACTGCGAAAATTTTGAGTTTCCCGAGCGTTTCTTACATCCAAACTGCCATATCTCGCGAACGGATTGACCAATCCGCAAAAGTTCTGTTGCATCTGAAAGTAGAAATTCGCCCGATTACAACTGTATGCGTACTTTTCCCCTAGCCCGTTCTAGTTATTCGTTTCGAGCAACAGAACTGCGAAAATTTTGAGTTTCTCAAGCGTTGCTTACCTCCAAACTGCCATATCTCGCGAACGGATTGACCAATCCGCAAAATTTCTGTTGCATCTGAAAGTAGAAACTCGCCCGATTACAACGGTGTGCGTACTTTTCCCCTAGGCCGTTCTAGTTATGCTTGTCGAGCATCAGAACTGCGAAAATTTTGAGTTTCTCGAGCGTTTCTTACCTCCAAACTGCCATATCTCGCGAACGGATTGACCAATCCGCAAAATTTCTGTTGCATCTGAAAGTAGAAACTCGCCCGATTACAACACTATGCGTACTTTTCCCCTAGGCCGTTCTAGTTATTCGTTTCGAGCATCAGAACTGCGAAAATTTTGAGTTTCTCAAGCGTTTCTTACTTCCAAACTGCCATATCTCGCGAACGGATTGACCAATCCGCAAAATTTCTGTTGCATCTCAAAGTAGAAACTCGCCCGAATACAACACTATGCGTACTTTTCCCCTAGGCCGTTCTAGTTATTCGTTTCGAGTATCAGAACTGCGAAAATTTTGAGTTTCTCAAGCGTTTCTTACTTCCAAACTGCCATATCCTGCGAACGGATTGACCAATCCGCAAAATTTCTGTTGCATCTCAAAGTAGAAACTCGCCCGATTACAACACTATGCGTACTTTTCCCCTAGGCCGTTCTAGTTATTCGTTTCGAGCATCAGAACTGCGAAAATTTTGAGTTTCTCAAGCGTTTCTTACCTCCAAACTGCCATATCTCGCGAACGGATTGACCAATCCGCAAAATTTCTGTTGCATCTGAAAGTAGAAACTCGCCCGATTACAACGGTATGCGTACTTTTCCCCTAGCCCGTTCTAGTTATTCGTTTCGAGCAACAGAACTGCGAAAATTTTGAGTTTTTCAAGCGTTGCTTACCTCCAAACTGCCATATCTCGCGAACGGATTGACCAATCCGCAAAATTTCTGTTGCATCTGAAAGTAGAAACTCGCCCGATTACAACGGTATGCGTACTTTTCCCCTAGCCCGTTCTAGTTATTCGTTTCGAGCAACAGAACTGCGAAAATTTTGAGTTTCTCAAGCGTTGCTTACCTCCAAACTGCCATATCTCGCGAACGGATTGACCAATCCGCAAAATTTCTGTTGCATCTCAAAGTAGAAACTCGCCCGAATACAACACTATGCGTACTTTTCCCCTAGGCCGTTCTAGTTATTCGTTTCGAGCATCAGAACTGCGAAAATTTTGAGTTTCCCGAGCGTTTCTTACATCCAAACTGCCATATCTCGCGAACGGATTGACCAATCCGCAAAAGTTCTGTTGCATCTGAAAGTAGAAATTCGCCCGATTACAACTGTATGCGTACTTTTCCCCTAGCCCGTTCTAGTTATTCGTTTCGAGCAACAGAACTGCGAAAATTTTGAGTTTCTCAAGCGTTGCTTACCTCCAAACTGCCATATCTCGCGAACGGATTGACCAATCCGCAAAATTTCTGTTGCATCTGAAAGTAGAAACTCGCCCGATTACAACGGTGTGCGTACTTTTCCCCTAGGCCGTTCTAGTTATGCTTGTCGAGCATCAGAACTGCGAAAATTTTGAGTTTCTCGAGCGTTTCTTACCTCCAAACTGCCATATCTCGCGAACGGATTGACCAATCCGCAAAATTTCTGTTGCATCTGAAAGTAGAAACTCGCCCGATTACAACACTATGCGTACTTTTCCCCTAGGCCGTTCTAGTTATTCGTTTCGAGCATCAGAACTGCGAAAATTTTGAGTTTCTCAAGCGTTTCTTACTTCCAAACTGCCATATCTCGCGAACGGATTGACCAATCCGCAAAATTTCTGTTGCATCTCAAAGTAGAAACTCGCCCGAATACAACACTATGCGTACTTTTCCCCTAGGCCGTTCTAGTTATTCGTTTCGAGTATCAGAACTGCGAAAATTTTGAGTTTCTCAAGCGTTTCTTACTTCCAAACTGCCATATCCTGCGAACGGATTGACCAATCCGCAAAATTTCTGTTGCATCTCAAAGTAGAAACTCGCCCGATTACAACACTATGCGTACTTTTCCCCTAGGCCGTTCTAGTTATTCGTTTCGAGCATCAGAACTGCGAAAATTTTGAGTTTCTCAAGCGTTTCTTACCTCCAAACTGCCATATCTCGCGAACGGATTGACCAATCCGCAAAATTTCTGTTGCATCTGAAAGTAGAAACTCGCCCGATTACAACGGTATGCGTACTTTTCCCCTAGCCCGTTCTAGTTATTCGTTTCGAGCAACAGAACTGCGAAAATTTTGAGTTTTTCAAGCGTTGCTTACCTCCAAACTGCCATATCTCGCGAACGGATTGACCAATCCGCAAAATTTCTGTTGCATCTGAAAGTAGAAACTCGCCCGATTACAACGGTATGCGTACTTTTCCCCTAGCCCGTTCTAGTTATTCGTTTCGAGCAACAGAACTGCGAAAATTTTGAGTTTCTCAAGCGTTGCTTACCTCCAAACTGCCATATCTCGCGAACGGATTGACCAATCCGCAAAATTTCTGTTGCATCTGAAAGTAGAAACTCGCCCGATTACAACGGTGTGCGTACTTTTCCCCTAGGCCGTTCTAGTTATGCTTGTCGAGCATCAGAACTGCGAAAATTTTGAGTTTCTCGAGCGTTTCTTACCTCCAAACTGCCATATCTCGCGAACGGATTGACCAATCCGCAAAATTTCTGTTGCATCTGAAAGTAGAAACTCGCCCGATTACAACACTATGCGTACTTTTCCCCTAGGCCGTTCTAGTTATTCGTTTCGAGCATCAGAACTGCGAAAATTTTGAGTTTCTCAAGCGTTTCTTACTTCCAAACTGCCATATCTCGCGAACGGATTGACCAATCCGCAAAATTTCTGTTGCATCTCAAAGTAGAAACTCGCCCGAATACAACACTATGCGTACTTTTCCCCTAGGCCGTTCTAGTTATTCGTTTCGAGTATCAGAACTGCGAAAATTTTGAGTTTCTCAAGCGTTTCTTACTTCCAAACTGCCATATCCTGCGAACGGATTGACCAATCCGCAAAATTTCTGTTGCATCTCAAAGTAGAAACTCGCCCGATTACAACACTATGCGTACTTTTCCCCTAGGCCGTTCTAGTTATTCGTTTCGAGCATCAGAACTGCGAAAATTTTGAGTTTCTCAAGCGTTTCTTACCTCCAAACTGCCATATCTCGCGAACGGATTGACCAATCCGCAAAATTTCTGTTGCATCTGAAAGTAGAAACTCGCCCGATTACAACGGTATGCGTACTTTTCCCCTAGCCCGTTCTAGTTATTCGTTTCGAGCAACAGAACTGCGAAAATTTTGAGTTTTTCAAGCGTTGCTTACCTCCAAACTGCCATATCTCGCGAACGGATTGACCAATCCGCAAAATTTCTGTTGCATCTGAAAGTAGAAACTCGCCCGATTACAACACTATGCGTACTTTTCCCCTAGGCCGTTCTAGTTATTCGTTTCGAGCATCAGAACTGCGAAAATTTTGAGTTTCTCAAGCGTTTCTTACTTCCAAACTGCCATATCTCGCGAACGGATTGACCAATCCGCAAAATTTCTGTTGCATCTCAAAGTAGAAACTCGCCCGAATACAACACTATGCGTACTTTTCCCCTAGGCCGTTCTAGTTATTCGTTTCGAGTATCAGAACTGCGAAAATTTTGAGTTTCTCAAGCGTTTCTTACTTCCAAACTGCCATATCCTGCGAACGGATTGACCAATCCGCAAAATTTCTGTTGCATCTCAAAGTAGAAACTCGCCCGATTACAACACTATGCGTACTTTTCCCCTAGGCCGTTCTAGTTATTCGTTTCGAGCATCAGAACTGCGAAAATTTTGAGTTTCTCAAGCGTTTCTTACCTCCAAACTGCCATATCTCGCGAACGGATTGACCAATCCGCAAAATTTCTGTTGCATCTGAAAGTAGAAACTCGCCCGATTACAACGGTATGCGTACTTTTCCCCTAGCCCGTTCTAGTTATTCGTTTCGAGCAACAGAACTGCGAAAATTTTGAGTTTTTCAAGCGTTGCTTACCTCCAAACTGCCATATCTCGCGAACGGATTGACCAATCCGCAAAATTTCTGTTGCATCTGAAAGTAGAAACTCGCCCGATTACAACGGTATGCGTACTTTTCCCCTAGCCCGTTCTAGTTATTCGTTTCGAGCATCAGAACTGCGAAAATTTTGAGTTTCTCAAGCGTTGCTTACCTCCAAACTGCCATATCTCGCGAACGGATTGACCAATCCGCAAAATTTCTGTTGCATCTGAAAGTAGAAACTCGCCCGATTACAACGGTGTGCGTACTTTTCCCCTAGCCCGTTCTAGTTATTCGTTTCGAGCAACAGAACTGCGAAAATTTTGAGTTTCTCAAGCGTTGCTTACCTCCAAACTGCCATATCTCGCGAACGGATTGACCAATCCGCAAAATTTCTGTTGCATCTGAAAGTAGAAACTCGCCCGATTACAACGGTGTGCGTACTTTTCCCCTAGGCCGTTCTAGTTATGCTTGTCGAGCATCAGAACTGCGAAAATTTTGAGTTTCTCAAGCGTTTCTTACCTCCAAACTGCCATATCTCGCGAACGGAATGACAAATCCGCAAAATTTCTGTTGCATCTGAAAGTAGAAACTCGCCCGATTACAACGGTGTGCGTACTTTTCCCCTAGGCCGTTCTAGTTATGCTTGTCGAGCATCAGAACTGCGAAAATTTTGAGTTTCTCAAGCGTTTCTTACTTCCAAACTGCCATATCTCGCGAACGGATTGACCAATTCGCAAAATTTCTGTTGCATCTGAAAGTAGAAACTCGCCCGATTACAACGGTGTGCGTACTATTCCCCTAGGCCGTTCTAGTTATTTGTTTCGAGCATCAGAACTGCGAAAATTTTGAGTTTCTCGAGCGTTTCTTACATCCAAACTGCCATATCTCGCGAACGGATTGACCAATCCGCAAAATTTCTGTTGCATCTGAAAGTAGAAATTCGCCCGATTACAAATGTATGCGTACTTTTCCCCTAGCCCGTTCTAGTTATTCGTTTCGAGCAACAGAACTGCGAAAATTTTGAGTTTCTCAAGCGTTGCTTACATCCAAACTGCCATATCTCGCGAACGGATTGACCAATCCGCAAAATTTCTGTTACATCTGAAAGTAGAAATTCGCCCGATTACAACTGTATGCGTACTTTTCCCCTAGCCCGTTCTAGTTATTCGTTTCGAGCAACAGAACTGCGAAAATTTTGAGTTTCTCAAGCGTTGCTTACCTCCAAACTGCCATATCTCGCGAACGGAATGACAAATCCGCAAAATTTCTGTTGCATCTGAAAGTAGAAACTCGCCCGATTACAACGGTGGGCGTACTTTTGCCCTAGGTCGTTCTAGTTATTCGTTTCGAGCATCAGAACTGCGAAAATTTTGAGTTTCTCGAGCGTTTCTTACATCCAAACTGCCATATCTCGCGAACGGATTGACCAATCCGCAAAATTTCTGTTGCATCTGAAAGTAGAAATTCGCCCGATTACAAATGTATGCGTACTTTTCCCCTAGCCCGTTCTAGTTATTCGTTTCGAGCACCAGAACTGCGAACATTTTGAGTTTTTCAAGCGTTGCTTACCTCCAAACTGCCATATCTCGCGAACGGATTGACCAATCCGCAAAATTTCTGTTGCATCTGAAAGTAGAAACTCGCCCGATTACAACGGTGTGCGTCCTTTTCCCCTAGGCCGTTCTAGTTATGCTTGTCGAGCATCAGAACTGCGAAAATTTTGAGTTTCTCGAGCGTTTCGTACCTCCAAACTGCCATATCTCGCGAACGGATTGACCAATCCGCAAAATTTCTGTTGCATCTGAAAGTAGAAACTCGCCCGATTACAACACTATGCGTACTTTTCCCCTAGGCCGTTCTAGTTATTCGTTTCGAGCATCAGAACTGCGAAAATTTTGAGTTTCTCAAGCGTTTCTTACTTCCAAACTGCCATATCTCGCGAACGGATTGACCAATCCGCAAAGTTTCTGTTGCATCTCAAAGTAGAAACTCGCCCGATTACAACACTATGCGTACTTTTCCCCTAGGCCGTTCTAGTTATTCGTTTCGAGCATCAGAACTGCGAAAATTTTGAGTTTCTCAAGCGTTTCTTACCTCCAAACTGCCATATCTCGCGAAAGGATTGAACAATCCGCAAAATTTCTGTTGCATCTGAAAGTAGAAACTCGCCCGATTACAACGGTATGCGTACTTTTCCCCTAGCCCGTTCTAGTTATTCGTTTCGAGCAACAGAACTGCGAAAATTTTGAGTTTTTCAAGCGTTGCTTACCTCCAAACTGCCATATCTCGCGAACGGATTGACCAATCCGCAAAATTTCTGTTGCATCTGAAAGTAGAAACTCGCCCGATTACAACGGTATGCGTATTTTTCCCCTAGGCCGTTCTAGTTATTCGTTTCGAGCATCAGAACTGCGAAAATTTTGAGTTTCTCAAGCGTTTCTTACATCCAAACTGCCATATCTCGCGAACGGATAGACCAATCCGCAAAATTTCTGTTGCATCTGAAAGTAGAAACTCGCCCAATTACAACGGTATGCGTACTTTTCCCCTAGCCCGTTCTAGTTATTCGTTTCGAGCACCAGAACTGCGAACATTTTGAGTTTTTCAAGCGTTGCTTACCTCCAAACTGCCATATCTCGCGAACGGATTGACCAATCCGCAAAATTTCTGTTGCATCTGAAAGTAGAAACTCGCCCGATTACAACGGTGTGCGTCCTTTTCCCCTAGGCCGTTCTAGTTATGCTTGTCGAGCATCAGAACTGCGAAAATTTTGAGTTTCTCGAGCGTTTCGTACCTCCAAACTGCCATATCTCGCGAACGGATTGACCAATCCGCAAAATTTCTGTTGCATCTGAAAGTAGAAACTCGCCCGATTACAACACTATGCGTACTTTTCCCCTAGGCCGTTCTAGTTATTCGTTTCGAGCATCAGAACTGCGAAAATTTTGAGTTTCTCAAGCGTTTCTTACTTCCAAACTGCCATATCTCGCGAACGGATTGACCAATCCGCAAAATTTCTGTTGCATCTCAAAGTAGAAACTCGCCCGATTACAACACTATGCGTACTTTTCCCCTAGGCCGTTCTAGTTATTCGTTTCGAGCATCAGAACTGCGAAAATTTTGAGTTTCTCAAGCGTTTCTTACCTCCAAACTGCCATATCTCGCGAAAGGATTGAACAATCCGCAAAATTTCTGTTGCATCTGAAAGTAGAAACTCGCCCGATTACAACGGTATGCGTACTTTTCCCCTAGCCCGTTCTAGTTATTCGTTTCGAGCAACAGAACTGCGAAAATTTTGAGTTTTTCAAGCGTTGCTTACCTCCAAACTGCCATATCTCGCGAACGGATTGACCATTCCGCAAAATTTCTGTTGCATCTGAAAGTAGAAACTCGCCCGATTACAACGGTATGCGTACTTTTCCCCTAGCGCGTTCTAGTTATTCGTTTCGAGCATCAGAACTGCGAAAATTTTGAGTTTCTCAAGCGTTGCTTACCTCCAAACTGCCATATCTCGCGAACGGATTGACCAATCCGCAAAATTTCTGTTGCATCTGAAAGTAGAAACTCGCCCGATTACAACGGTGTTCGTACTTTTCCCCTAGGCCGTTCTAGTTATTCGTTTCGAGCATCAGAACTGCGAAAATTTTGAGTTTCTCGAGCGTTTCTTACATCCAAACTGCCATATCTCGCGAACGGATTGACCAATCCGCAAAAGTTCTGTTGCATCTGAAAGTAGAAATTCGCCCGATTACAACTGTATGCGTACTTTTCCCCTAGCCCGTTCTAGTTATTCGTTTCGAGCAACAGAACTGCGAAAATTTTGAGTTTCTCAAGCGTTGCTTACCTCCAAACTGCCATATCTCGCGAACGGATTGACCAATCCGCAAAATTTCTGTTGCATCTGAAAGTAGAAACTCGCCCGATTACAACGGTGTGCGTACTTTTCCCCTAGGCCGTTCTAGTTATGCTTGTCGAGCATCAGAACTGCGAAAATTTTGAGTTTCTCGAGCGTTTCTTACCTCCAAACTGCCATATCTCGCGAACGGATTGACCAATCCGCAAAATTTCTGTTGCATCTGAAAGTAGAAACTCGCCCGATTACAACACTATGCGTACTTTTCCCCTAGGCCGTTCTAGTTATTCGTTTCGAGCATCAGAACTGCGAAAATTTTGAGTTTCTCAAGCGTTTCTTACTTCCAAACTGCCATATCTCGCGAACGGATTGACCAATCCGCAAAATTTCTGTTGCATCTCAAAGTAGAAACTCGCCCGAATACAACACTATGCGTACTTTTCCCCTAGGCCGTTCTAGTTATTCGTTTCGAGTATCAGAACTGCGAAAATTTTGAGTTTCTCAAGCGTTTCTTACTTCCAAACTGCCATATCCTGCGAACGGATTGACCAATCCGCAAAATTTCTGTTGCATCTCAAAGTAGAAACTCGCCCGATTACAACACTATGCGTACTTTTCCCCTAGGCCGTTCTAGTTATTCGTTTCGAGCATCAGAACTGCGAAAATTTTGAGTTTCTCAAGCGTTTCTTACCTCCAAACTGCCATATCTCGCGAACGGATTGACCAATCCGCAAAATTTCTGTTGCATCTGAAAGTAGAAACTCGCCCGATTACAACGGTATGCGTACTTTTCCCCTAGCCCGTTCTAGTTATTCGTTTCGAGCAACAGAACTGCGAAAATTTTGAGTTTTTCAAGCGTTGCTTACCTCCAAACTGCCATATCTCGCGAACGGATTGACCAATCCGCAAAATTTCTGTTGCATCTGAAAGTAGAAACTCGCCCGATTACAACGGTATGCGTACTTTTCCCCTAGCCCGTTCTAGTTATTCGTTTCGAGCAACAGAACTGCGAAAATTTTGAGTTTCTCAAGCGTTGCTTACCTCCAAACTGCCATATCTCGCGAACGGATTGACCAATCCGCAAAATTTCTGTTGCATCTGAAAGTAGAAACTCGCCCGATTACAACGGTGTGCGTACTTTTCCCCTAGGCCGTTCTAGTTATGCTTGTCGAGCATCAGAACTGCGAAAATTTTGAGTTTCTCGAGCGTTTCTTACCTCCAAACTGCCATATCTCGCGAACGGATTGACCAATCCGCAAAATTTCTGTTGCATCTGAAAGTAGAAACTCGCCCGATTACAACACTATGCGTACTTTTCCCCTAGGCCGTTCTAGTTATTCGTTTCGAGCATCAGAACTGCGAAAATTTTGAGTTTCTCAAGCGTTTCTTACTTCCAAACTGCCATATCTCGCGAACGGATTGACCAATCCGCAAAATTTCTGTTGCATCTCAAAGTAGAAACTCGCCCGAATACAACACTATGCGTACTTTTCCCCTAGGCCGTTCTAGTTATTCGTTTCGAGTATCAGAACTGCGAAAATTTTGAGTTTCTCAAGCGTTTCTTACTTCCAAACTGCCATATCCTGCGAACGGATTGACCAATCCGCAAAATTTCTGTTGCATCTCAAAGTAGAAACTCGCCCGATTACAACACTATGCGTACTTTTCCCCTAGGCCGTTCTAGTTATTCGTTTCGAGCATCAGAACTGCGAAAATTTTGAGTTTCTCAAGCGTTTCTTACCTCCAAACTGCCATATCTCGCGAACGGATTGACCAATCCGCAAAATTTCTGTTGCATCTGAAAGTAGAAACTCGCCCGATTACAACGGTATGCGTACTTTTCCCCTAGCCCGTTCTAGTTATTCGTTTCGAGCAACAGAACTGCGAAAATTTTGAGTTTTTCAAGCGTTGCTTACCTCCAAACTGCCATATCTCGCGAACGGATTGACCAATCCGCAAAATTTCTGTTGCATCTGAAAGTAGAAACTCGCCCGATTACAACGGTATGCGTACTTTTCCCCTAGCCCGTTCTAGTTATTCGTTTCGAGCATCAGAACTGCGAAAATTTTGAGTTTCTCAAGCGTTGCTTACCTCCAAACTGCCATATCTCGCGAACGGATTGACCAATCCGCAAAATTTCTGTTGCATCTGAAAGTAGAAACTCGCCCGATTACAACGGTGTGCGTACTTTTCCCCTAGCCCGTTCTAGTTATTCGTTTCGAGCAACAGAACTGCGAAAATTTTGAGTTTCTCAAGCGTTGCTTACCTCCAAACTGCCATATCTCGCGAACGGATTGACCAATCCGCAAAATTTCTGTTGCATCTGAAAGTAGAAACTCGCCCGATTACAACGGTGTGCGTACTTTTCCCCTAGGCCGTTCTAGTTATGCTTGTCGAGCATCAGAACTGCGAAAATTTTGAGTTTCTCAAGCGTTTCTTACCTCCAAACTGCCATATCTCGCGAACGGAATGACAAATCCGCAAAATTTCTGTTGCATCTGAAAGTAGAAACTCGCCCGATTATAACGGTGTGCGTACTTTTCCCCTAGGCCGTTCTAGTTATGCTTGTCGAGCATCAGAACTGCGAAAATTTTGAGTTTCTCAAGCGTTTCTTACTTCCAAACTGCCATATCTCGCGAACGGATTGACCAATTCGCAAAATTTCTGTTGCATCTGAAAGTAGAAACTCGCCCGATTACAACGGTGTGCGTACTATTCCCCTAGGCCGTTCTAGTTATTTGTTTCGAGCATCAGAACTGCGAAAATTTTGAGTTTCTCGAGCGTTTCTTACATCCAAACTGCCATATCTCGCGAACGGATTGACCAATCCGCAAAATTTCTGTTGCATCTGAAAGTAGAAATTCGCCCGATTACAAATGTATGCGTACTTTTCCCCTAGCCCGTTCTAGTTATTCGTTTCGAGCAACAGAACTGCGAAAATTTTGAGTTTCTCAAGCGTTGCTTACATCCAAACTGCCATATCTCGCGAACGGATTGACCAATCCGCAAAATTTCTGTTACATCTGAAAGTAGAAATTCGCCCGATTACAACTGTATGCGTACTTTTCCCCTAGCCCGTTCTAGTTATTCGTTTCGAGCAACAGAACTGCGAAAATTTTGAGTTTCTCAAGCGTTGCTTACCTCCAAACTGCCATATCTCGCGAACGGATTGACCAATCCGCAAAATTTCTGTTGCATCTGAAAGTAGAAACGCGCCCGATTACAACGGTGTGCGTACTTTTCCCCTAGGCCGTTCTTGTTATTCGTTTCGAGCATCAGAACTGCGAAAATTTTGAGTTTCTCAAGCGTTTCTTACCTCCAAACTGCCATATCTCGCGAACGGATTGACCAATCCGCAAAATTTCTGTTGCATCTCAAAGTAGAAACTCGCCCGATTACAACACTATGCGTACTTTTCCCCTAGGCCGTTCTAGTTATTCGTTTCGAGTATCAGAACTGCGAAAATTTTGAGTTTCTCAAGCGTTTCTTACTTCCAAACTGCCATATCCTGCGAACGGATTGACCAATCCGCAAAATTTCTGTTGCATCTCAAAGTAGAAACTCGCCCGATTACAACACTATGCGTACTTTTCCCCTAGGCCGTTCTAGTTATTCGTTTCGAGCATCAGAACTGCGAAAATTTTGAGTTTCTCAAGCGTTTCTTACCTCCAAACTGCCATATCTCGCGAACGGATTGACCAATCCGCAAAATTTCTGTTGCATCTGAAAGTAGAAACTCGCCCGATTACAACGGTATGCGTACTTTTCCCCTAGCCCGTTCTAGTTATTCGTTTCGAGCAACAGAACTGCGAAAATTTTGAGTTTTTCAAGCGTTGCTTACCTCCAAACTGCCATATCTCGCGAACGGATTGACCAATCCGCAAAATTTCTGTTGCATCTGAAAGTAGAAACTCGCCCGATTACAACGGTATGCGTACTTTTCCCCTAGCCCGTTCTAGTTATTCGTTTCGAGCAACAGAACTGCGAAAATTTTGAGTTTCTCAAGCGTTGCTTACCTCCAAACTGCCATATCTCGCGAACGGATTGACCAATCCGCAAAATTTCTGTTGCATCTGAAAGTAGAAACTCGCCCGATTACAACGGTGTGCGTACTTTTCCCCTAGGCCGTTCTAGTTATGCTTGTCGAGCATCAGAACTGCGAAAATTTTGAGTTTCTCGAGCGTTTCTTACCTCCAAACTGCCATATCTCGCGAACGGATTGACCAATCCGCAAAATTTCTGTTGCATCTGAAAGTAGAAACTCGCCCGATTACAACACTATGCGTACTTTTCCCCTAGGCCGTTCTAGTTATTCGTTTCGAGCATCAGAACTGCGAAAATTTTGAGTTTCTCAAGCGTTTCTTACTTCCAAACTGCCATATCTCGCGAACGGATTGACCAATCCGCAAAATTTCTGTTGCATCTCAAAGTAGAAACTCGCCCGAATACAACACTATGCGTACTTTTCCCCTAGGCCGTTCTAGTTATTCGTTTCGAGTATCAGAACTGCGAAAATTTTGAGTTTCTCAAGCGTTTCTTACTTCCAAACTGCCATATCCTGCGAACGGATTGACCAATCCGCAAAATTTCTGTTGCATCTCAAAGTAGAAACTCGCCCGATTACAACACTATGCGTACTTTTCCCCTAGGCCGTTCTAGTTATTCGTTTCGAGCATCAGAACTGCGAAAATTTTGAGTTTTTCAAGCGTTGCTTACCTCCAAACTGCCATATCTCGCGAACGGATTGACCAATCCGCAAAATTTCTGTTGCATCTGAAAGTAGAAACTCGCCCGATTACAACGGTATGCGTACTTTTCCCCTAGCCCGTTCTAGTTATTCGTTTCGAGCATCAGAACTGCGAAAATTTTGAGTTTCTCAAGCGTTGCTTACCTCCAAACTGCCATATCTCGCGAACGGATTGACCAATCCGCAAAATTTCTGTTGCATCTGAAAGTAGAAACTCGCCCGATTACAACGGTGTGCGTACTTTTCCCCTAGCCCGTTCTAGTTATTCGTTTCGAGCAACAGAACTGCGAAAATTTTGAGTTTCTCAAGCGTTGCTTACCTCCAAACTGCCATATCTCGCGAACGGATTGACCAATCCGCAAAATTTCTGTTGCATCTGAAAGTAGAAACTCGCCCGATTACAACGGTGTGCGTACTTTTCCCCTAGGCCGTTCTAGTTATGCTTGTCGAGCATCAGAACTGCGAAAATTTTGAGTTTCTCAAGCGTTTCTTACCTCCAAACTGCCATATCTCGCGAACGGAATGACAAATCCGCAAATTTCTGTTGCATCTGAAAGTAGAAACTCGCCCGATTACAACGGTGTGCGTACTTTTCCCCTAGGCCGTTCTAGTTATGCTTGTCGAGCATCAGAACTGCGAAAATTTTGAGTTTCTCAAGCGTTTCTTACTTCCAAACTGCCATATCTCGGCGAACGGATTGACCAATTCGCAAAATTTCTGTTGCATCTGAAAGTAGAAACTCGCCCGATTACAACGGTGTGCGTACTATTCCCCTAGGCCGTTCTAGTTATTTGTTTCGAGCATCAGAACTGCGAAAATTTTGAGTTTCTCGAGCCGTTCTTACATCCAAACTGCCATATCTCGCGAACGGATTGACCAATCCGCAAAATTTCTGTTGCATCTGAAAGTAGAAATTCGCCCGATTACAAATGTATGCGTACTTTTCCCCTAGCCCGTTCTAGTTATTCGTTTCGAGCAACAGAACAGCGAAAATTTTGAGTTTCTCAAGCGTTGCTTACCTCCAAACTGCCATATCTCGCGAACGGATTGACCAATCCGCAAAATTTCTGTTGCATCTGAAAGTAGAAACGCGCCCGATTACAACGGTGTGCGTACTTTTCCCCTAGGCCGTTCTTGTTATTCGTTTCGAGCATCAGAACTGCGAAAATTTTGAGTTTCTCAAGCGTTTCTTACCTCCAAACTGCCATATCTCGCGAACGGATTGACCAATCCGCAAAATTTCTGTTGCATCTCAAAGTAGAAACTCGCCCGATTACAACACTATGCGTACTTTTCCCCTAGGCCGTTCTAGTTATTCGTTTCGAGCATCAGAACTGCGAAAATTTTGAGTTTCTCAAGCGTTTCTTACTTCCAAACTGCCATATCTCGCGAACGGATTGACCAATCCGCAAATTTTCTGTTGCATCTCAAAGTAGAAACTCGCCCGATTACAACACTATGCGTACTTTTCCCTAGGCCGTTCTAGTTATGCTTGTCGAGCATCAGAACTGCGAAAATTTGAGTTTCTCAAGCGTTTCTTACCTCCAAACTGCCATATCTCGCGAACGGAATGACCAATCCGCAAAATTTCTGTTTGCATCTGAAAGTAGAAACTCGCCCGATTACAACGGTGTGCGTACTTTTTCCCCCTAGGCCGTTCTTGTTATTCGTTTCGAGCATCAGAACCGCGAAATTTTCAGTTTCTCAAGCGTTTCTTACATCCAAACTGCCATATCTCGCGAACGGATTGACCAATCCGCAAAAATTTCTGTTGCATCTGAAAGTAGAAACTCGCCCGATTACAACGGTATGCGTACTTTTCCCCTAGGCCGTTCTAGTTATGCTTGTCGAGCATCAGAACTGCGAAATTTTGAGTTTCTCAAGCGTTTCTTACCTCCAAACTGCCATATCTCGCGAACGGAATGACAAATCCGCAAAAATTTCTGTTGCATCTGAAAGTAGAAACTCGCCCGATTACAACGGTGGGCGTACTTTTGCCCTAGGTCGTTCTAGTTATTCGTTTCGAGCATCAGAACTGCGAAATTTTGAGTTTCTCGAGCGTTTCTTACATCCAAACTGCCATATCTCGCGAACGGATTGACCAATCCGCAAAATTTCTGTTGCATCTGAAAGTAGAAATTCGCCCGATTACAAATGTATGCGTACTTTTCCCTAGGCCGTTCTTGTTATTCGTTTCGAGCATCAGAACCGCGAAATTTTTCAGTTTCTCAGCGTTTCTTTACATCCAAACTGCCATATCTCGCGAACGGATTGACCAATCCGCAAAATTTCTGTTGCATCTGAAAGTAGAAACTCGCCCGATTACAACGGTATGCGTACTTTTCCCCTAGGCCGTTCTAGTTATGCTTGTCGAGCATCAGAACTGCGAAATTTTGAGTTTCTCAAGCGTTTCTTACCTCAAACTGCCATATCTCGCGAACGGAATGACAAATCCGCAAAATTTCTGTTGCATCTGAAAGTAGAAACTCGCCCGATTACAACGGTGGGCGTACTTTTGCCCTAGGTCGTTCTAGTTATTCGTTTCGAGCCATCAGAACTGCGAAAATTTTGAGTTTCTCGAGCGTTTCTTACATCCAAACTGCCATATCTCGCGAACGGATTGACCAATCCGCAAAATTTCTGTTGCATCTGAAAGTAGAAATTCGCCCGATTACAATGTATGCGTACTTTTCCCCTAGCCCGTTCTAGTTATTCGTTTCGAGCACCAGAACTGCGAACATTTGAGTTTTTCAAGCGTTGCTTACCTCCAAACTGCCATATCTCGCGAACGGATTGACCAATCCGCAAAATTTCTGTTGCATCTGAAAGTAGAAACTCGCCGATTACAACGGTGTGCGTCCTTTTCCCCTAGGCCGTTCTAGTATGCTTGTCGAGCATCAGAACTGCGAAAATTTTTGAGTTTCTCGAGCGTTTCGTACCTCCAAACTGCCATATCTCGCGAACGGATTGACCAATCCGCAAAATTTCTGTTGCATCTGAAAGTAGAAACTCGCCCGATTACAACACTATGCGTACTTTTCCCTAGGCCGTTCTAGTTATTCGTTTCGAGCATCAGAACTGGCGAAAATTTGAGTTTCTCGAGCGTTTCGTACCTCCAAACTGCCATATCTCGCGAACGGATTGACCAATCCGCAAAATTTCTGTTGCATCTGAAAGTAGAAACTCGCCCGATTACAACACTATGCGTACTTTTCCCCTAGGCCGTTCTAGTTATCGTTTCGAGCATCAGAACTGCGAAAATTTTGAGTTTCTCAAGCGTTTCTTACTTCCAAACTGCCATATCTCGCGAACGGATTGACCAATCCGCAAAATTTCTGTTGCATCTCAAAGTAGAAACTCGCCCGATTACAACACTATGCGTACTTTTCCCCTAGGCCGTTCTAGTTATTCGTTTCGAGCATCAGAACTGCGAAATTTGAGTTTCTCAAGCGTTTCTACCTCCAAACTGCCATATCTCGCGAAAGGATTGAACAATCCGCAAAATTTCTGTTGCATCTGAAAGTAGAAACTCGCCCGATTACAACGGTATGCGTACTTTTCCCCTAGCCCGTTCTAGTTATTCGTTCGAGCAACAGAACTGCGAAAATTTGAGTTTTTCAAGCGTTGCTTACCTCCAAACTGCCATATCTCGCGAACGGATTGACCAATCCGCAAAATTTCTGTTGTATCTGAAAGTAGAAACTCGCCCGATTACAACGGTATGCGTATTTTTCCCCTAGGCCGTTCTAGTTATTCGTTTCGAGCATCAGAACTGCGAAAATTTTGAGTTTCTCAAGCGTTTCTTACATCCAAACTGCCATATCTCGCGAACGGATAGACCAATCCGCAAAATTTCTGTTGCATCTGAAAGTAGAAACTCGCCCAATTACAACGGTATGCGTACTTTTCCCCTAGCCCGTTCTAGTTATTCGTTTCGAGCACCAGAACTGCGAACATTTTGAGTTTTTCAAGCGTTGCTTACTTCCAAACTGCCATATCTCGCGAACGGATTGACCAATCCGCAAAATTTCTGTTGCATCTGAAAGTAGAAACTCGCCCGATTACAACGGTGTGCGTCCTTTTCCCCTAGGCCGTTCTAGTTATGCTTGTCGAGCATCAGAACTGCGAAAATTTTGAGTTTCTCGAGCGTTTCGTACCTCCAAACTGCCATATCTCGCGAACGGATTGACCAATCCGCAAAATTTCTGTTGCATCTGAAAGTAGAAACTCGCCCGATTACAACACTATGCGTACTTTTCCCCTAGGCCGTTCTAGTTATTCGTTTCGAGCATCAGAACTGCGAAAATTTTGAGTTTCTCAAGCGTTTCTTACCTCCAAACTGCCATATCTCGCGAAAGGATTGAACAATCCGCAAAATTTCTGTTGCATCTGAAAGTAGAAACTCGCCCGATTACAACGGTATGCGTACTTTTCCCCTAGCCCGTTCTAGTTATTCGTTTCGAGCAACAGAACTGCGAAATTTTTGAGTTTTTCAAGCGTTGCTTACCTCCAAACTGCCATATCTCGCGAACGGATTGACCATTCCGCAAAATTTCTGTTGCATCTGAAAGTAGAAACTCGCCCGATTACAACGGTATGCGTACTTTTCCCCTAGCCCGTTCTAGTTATTCGTTTCGAGCATCAGAACTGCGAAAATTTTGAGTTTCTCAAGCGTTGCTTACCTCCAAACTGCCATATCTCGCGAACGGATTGACCAATCCGCAAAATTTCTGTTGCATCTGAAAGTAGAAACTCGCCCGATTACAACGGTGTTCGTACTTTTCCCTAGGCCGTTCTAGTTATTCGTTTCGAGCATCAGAACTGCGAAATTTTGAGTTTCTCGAGCGTTTCTTACATCCAAACTGCCATATCTCGCGAACGGATTGACCAATCCGCAAAAGTTCTGTTGCATCTGAAAGTAGAAATTCGCCCGATTACAACTGTATGCGTACTTTTCCCCTAGCCCGTTCTAGTTATTCGTTTCGAGCAACAGAACTGCGAAAATTTGAGTTTCTCAAGCGTTGCGTTACCTCCAAACTGCCATATCTCGCGAACGGATTGACCAATCCGCAAAAATTCTGTTGCATCTGAAAGTAGAAACTCGCCCGATTACAACGGTGTGCGTACTTTTCCCCTAGGCCGTTCTAGTTATGCTTGTCGAGCATCAGAACTGCGAAAATTTTGAGTTTCTCGAGCGTTTTCTTACCTCAAACTGCCATATCTCGCGAACGGATTGACCAATCCGCAAAATTTCTGTTGCACATCTGAAAGTAGAAACTCGCCCGATTACAACACTATGCGTACTTTTCCCTAGGCCGTTCGTAGTTATTCGTTTCGAGCATCAGAACTGCGAAAATTTTGAGTTTCTCAAGCGTTTCTCTACTTCCAAACTGCCATATCTCGCGAACGGATTGACCATCCGCAAAATTTCTGTTGCATCTCAAAGTAGAAACTCGCCCGAATACAACACTATGCGTACTTTTCCCCTAGGCCGTTCTAGTTATTCGTTTCGAGCATCAGAACTGCGAAATTTTGAGTTCTCAAGCGTTTCTCGTACATCCAACTGCCATATCTCGCGAACGGATGGACCAATCCGCAAAATTCTGTTGCATCTCAAAGTAGAAACTCGCCCGATTACAACACTATGGCGTACTTTTCCCCTAGGCCGTTCTTGTTATTGCTTTTCGAGCATCAGAACCGCGAAAATTTTGAGTTTCTCAAGCGTTTCTTACTTCCAAACTGCCATATCTCGCGAACGGATTGACCAATCCGCAAATTTCTGTGCATCTGAAAGTAGAAACTCGCCCGAATTACAACGGTATGCGTACTTTCCCTAGCCCGTTCTAGTTATTCGTTTCGAGCATCAGAACTGCGAAAATTTTGAGTTTCTCAAGCGTTGCTTACCTCCAAACTGCCATATCTCGCGAACGGATTGACCAATCGCAAAATTTCTGTTGCATCTGAAAGTAGAAACTCGCCCGATTACAACGGTGTTCGTACTTTTCCCTAGGCCGTTCTTGTTTATTCGTTCGAGCATCAGAACTGCGAAAATTTTGAGTTTTCGAGCGTTTCTTACATCCAACTGCCATATCTCGCGAACGGATTGACCAATCCGCAAAAGTTCTGTTGCATCTGAAAGTAGAAATTCGCCCGATACAACTGTATGCGTACTTTTCCCCTAGCCCGTTCTAGTTATTCGTTTCGAGCAACAGAACTGCGAAAATTTGAGTTTCTCAAGCGTTGCTTACCTCCAAACTGCCATATCTCGCGAACGGATTGACCAATTCCGCAAATTCTGTTGCATCTGAAAGTAGAAACTCGCCCGATTACAACGGGTGTGCGTACTTTTCCCTAGGCCGTTCTAGTTATGCTTGTCGAGCATCAGAACTGCGAAATTTTGAGTTTCTCGAGCGTTTCTTACTCCAAACTGCCATATCTCGCGAACGGATTGACCAATCCGCAAAATTTCTGTTGCATCTGAAAGTAGAAACTCGCCCGATTACAACACTATGCGTACTTTTCCCTAGGCCGTTCTAGTTATTCGTTCGAGCATCAGAACTGCGAAATTTTGAGTTTCTCAAAGCGTTTCTTACTTCCAAACTGCCATATCTCGCGAACGGATTGACAATCCGCAAATTTCTGTTGCATCTCAAAGTAGAAACTCGCCCGAATACAACACTATGCGTACTTTTCCCCTAGCCCGTTCTAGTTATTCGTTTCGAGCAAACGAGAACTGCGAAATTTTGAGTTTTTCAAGCGTTGCTTACCTCCAAACTGCCATATCTCGCGAACGGATTGACCAATCCGCAAATTTCTGTTGCATCTGAAAGTAGAAACTCGCCCGATTACAACGGTATGCGTACTTTTCCCCTAGCCCGTTCTAGTTATTCGTTTCGAGCATCAGAACTGCGAAAAATTTTGAGTTTCTCAAGCGTTGCTTACCTCCAAACTGCCATATCTCGCGAACGGATGACCAATCCGCAAAATTTCTGTTGCATCTGAAAGTAGAAACTCGCCCGATTACAACGTATGCGTACTTTTCCCCTAGCCCGTTCTAGTTATTCGTTTCGAGCATCAGAACTGCGAAAATTTGAGTTTCTCAGCCGTTGCTTACCTCCAAACTGCCATATCTCGCGAACGGATTGACCAATCCGCAAAATTTCTGTTGCATCTGAAAGTAGAAACTCGCCCGATTACAACGGTGTTCGTACTTTTCCCCTAGGCCGTTCTAGTTATTCGTTTCGAGCATCAGAACTGCGAAATTTTGAGGTTCTCGAGCGTTTCTTACATCCAAACTGCCATATCTCGCGAACGGATTGACCAATCCGCAAAAGTTCTGTTGCATCTGAAAGTAGAAATTCGCCCCGATTACAACTGTATGCGTACTTTTCCCTAGCCCGTTCTAGTTATTCGTTCGAGCAACAGAACTGCGAAAATTTTGAGTTTCTCAAGCGTTGCTTACCTCCCAAACTGCCATATCTCGCGACGGATTACCAATCCGCAAAAATTCTGTTTGCATCTGAAAGTAGAAAACTCGCCCGATTACAACGGTGTGCGTACTTTTCCCTAGGCCGTTCTAGTTATGCTTGTCGAGCATCAGAACTGCGAAAATTTTGAGTTTCTCGAGCGTTTCTTACCTCCAAACTGCCATATCTCGCGAACGGATTGACCAATCCGCAAAATTTCTGTTGCATCTGAAAGTAGAAACTCGCCCGATTACAACACTATGCGTACTTTTCCCTAGGCCGTTCTAGTTATTCGTTTCGAGCATCAGAACTGCGAAAATTTGAGTTTCTCAAGCGTTTCTTACTTCCAAACTGCCATATCTCGCGAACGGATTGACAATCCGCAAAATTTCTGTTGCATCTCAAAGTATGAAACTCGCCCGAATACAACACTATGCGTACTTTTCCCTAGGCCGTTCTAGTTATTCGTTTCGAGCATCAGAACTGCGAAAATTTTGAGTTTCTCAAGCGTTTCTTACATCCAAACTGCCATATCTCGCGAACGGATGGACCAATCCGCAAATTTCTGTTGCATCTCAAAGTAGAAACTCGCCCGATTACAACACTATGCGTACTTTTCCCCTAGGCCGTCTTGTTATTCGTTTCGAGCATCAGAACCGCGAAAATTTTGAGTTTCTCAAGCGTTTCTTACTTCCAAACTGCATATCTCGCGAACGGATTGACCAATCCGCAAAATTTCTGTTGCATCTGAAAGTAGAACTCGCCCGATTACAACGGTATGCCGTACTTTTCCCCTAGCCCGTTCTAGTTATTCGTTTCGAGCATCAGAACTGCGAAAATTTTGAGTTTCTCAAGCGTTGCTTACCTCCAAACGCCATATCTCGCGAACGGATTGACCAATCCGCAAAATTTCTGTTGCATCTGAAAGTAGAAACTCGCCGATTACAACGGTGTTCGTACTTTTCCCCTAGGGCCGTTCTAGTTATTCGTTTCGAGCATCAGAAACTGCGAAATTTTGAGTTTCTCGAGCGTTTCTTACATCCAAACTGCCATATCTCGCGAACGGATTGACCAATCCGCAAAAGTTCTGTTGCATCTGAAAGTAGAAATTCGCCGATTACAACTGTATGCGTACTTTTCCCCTAGCCCGTTCTAGTTATTCGTTTCGAGCAACAGAACTGGCGAAAATTTTGAGTTTCTCAAGCGTTGCTTACCTCCAAACTGCCATATCTCGCGAACGGATTGACCAATCCGCAAAATTTCTGTTGCATCTGAAAGTAGAAACTCGCCGATTACAACGGTGTGCGTACTTTTCCCTAGGCCGTTCTAGTTATGCTTGTCGAGCCATCAGAAGCTGCGAAAATTTTGAGTTTCTCGAGCGTTTCTTACCTCCAAACTGCCATATCTCGCGAACGGATTGACCAATCCGCAAAATTTCTGTTGCATCTGAAGTAGAAACTCGCCCGATTACAACACTATGCGTACTTTTCCCTAGGCCGTTCTAGTATTCGTTTCGAGCATCAGAACTGCGAAAATTTTGAGTTTCTCAAGCGTTTCTTACTTCCAAACTGCCATATCTCGCGAACGGATTGACCAATCCGCAAAATTTCTGTTGCATCTCAAAGTAGAAACTCGCCCGAATACAACACTATGCGTACTTTTCCCTAGCCCGTTCTAGTTATTCGTTTCGAGCAACAGAACTGCGAAATTTTGAGTGTTTCAAGCGTGCTTACCTCCAAACTGCCATATCTCGCGAACGGATTGACCAATCCGCAAAATTTCTGTTGCATCTGAAAGTAGAAACTCGCCCGATTACAACGGTATGCGTACTTTTCCCCTAGCCCGTTCTAGTTATCGTTTCGAGCATCAGAACTGCGAAAATTTTGAGTTTCTCAAGCGTGCTTACCTCCAAACTGCCATATCTCGCGAACGGATTGACCAATCCGCAAAATTTCTGTTGCATCTGAAAGTAGAAACTCGCCGATTACAACGGTGTGCGTACTTTTCCCCTAGCCCGTTCTAGTTATTCGTTCGAGCAACAGAACTGCGAAAATTTTGAGTTTCTCAAGCGTTGCTTACCTCCAAACTGCCATATCTCGCGAACGGATTGACCAATCCGCAAATTTCTGTTGCATCTCAAAGTAGAAACTCGCCCGATTACAACACTATGCGTACTTTTCCCTAGGCGTTCTTGTTATTCGTTTCGAGCATCAGAACCGCGAAAATTTTGAGTTTCTCAAGCGTTTCTTACTTCCAACTGCCATATCTCGCGAACGGATTGACCAATCCGCAAAATTTCTGTTGCATCTGAAAGTAGAAACTCGCCCGATTACAACGGTATGCGTACTTTCCCCTAGCCCGTTCTAGTTAATTCGTTTCGAGCATCAGAACTGCGAAAATTTTGAGTTCTCAAGCGTTGCTTACTCCAAACTGCCATATCTCGCGAACGGATTGACCAATCCGCAAAATTCTGTTGCATCTGAAAGTAGAAACTCGCCGATTACAACGGTGTTCGTACTTTTCCCCTAGGCCGTTCTAGTTATTCGTTTCGAGCTCAGAACTGCGAAAATTTGAGTTTCTCGAGCGTTTCTTACATCCAAACTGCCATATCTCGCGAACGGATTGACCAATCCGCAAAAGTTCTGTTGCATCTGAAAGTAGAAATTCGCCCGATTACAACTGTATGCGGACTTTTCCCCTAGCCCGTTCTAGTTATTCGTTTCGAGCAACAGAACTGCGAAAATTTTGAGTTTCTCAAGCGTTGCTTACCTCCAAACTGCCATATCTCGCGAACGGATTGACCAATCCGCAAAATTTCTGTTGCATCTGAAAGTAGAAACTCGCCCGATTACAACGGTGTGCGTACTTTTCCCCTAGGCCGTTCTAGTTATGCTTGTCGAGCATCAGAACTGCGAAAAATTTTGAGTTTCTCGAGCGTTTCTTACCTCCAAACTGCCATATCTCGCGAACGGATTGACAATCCGCAAAATTTCTGTTGCATCTGAAAGTAGAAACTCGCCCGATTACAACACTATGCGTACTTTCCCTAGGCCGTTCTAGTTATTCGTTTCGAGCATCAAACTGCGAAAATTTGAGTTTCTCAAGCGTTTCTTACTTCCAAACTGCCATATCTCGCGAACGGATTGACCAATCCGCAAAATTTCTGTTGCATCTCAAAGTAGAAACTCGCCCGAATACAACACTATGCGTACTTTTTCCCCTAGCCGTTTCTAGTTATTCGTTTCGAGCAACAGAACTGCGAAATTTTGAGTTTTCAAGCGTTGCTTACCTCCAAACTGCCATATCTCGCGAACGGATTGACCAATCCGCAAAATTTCTGTTGCATCTGAAAGTAGAAACTCGCCCGATTACAACGGTATGCGTACTTTTCCCCTAGCCCGTTCTAGTTATTCGTTTCGAGCATCAGACTGCGAAAATTTTGAGTTTCTCAAGCGTTGCTTACTCCAAACTGCCATATCTCGCGAACGGATTGACCAATCCGCAAAATTTCTGTTGCATCTGAAAGTAGAAACTCGCCCGAATTACAACGGTGTGCGTACTTTCCCCTAGCCCGTTCTAGTTATTCGTTTCGAGCAACAGAACTGCGAAATTTTGAGTTTCTCAAGCGTTGCTTACCTCCAAACTGCCATATCTCGCGAACGGATTGACCAATCCGCAAAATTTCTGTTGCATCTGAAAGTAAGAAACTCGCCCGATTACAACGGTGTGCGTACTTTTCCCTAGGCCGTTCTAGTTATGCTTGTCGAGCATCAGAACTGCGAAAAATTTTGAGTTTCTCAAGCGTTTCTTACCTCCAAACTGCCATATCTCGCGAACGGAATGACATCCGCAAAATTTCTGTTGCATCTGAAAGTAGAAACTCGCCCGATTACAACGGTGTGCGTACTTTTCCCCTAGGCCGTTCTAGTTAGGCTTGTCGAGCATCAGAACTGCGAAAATTTTGAGTTTCTCAGCGTTTCTTACTTCCAAACTGCCATATCTCGGAAACGGATTGACCATTTCGCAAATTTTCTGTTGCCATCTGAAAGTAGAACTCGCCCGCTTACAACGGTGTGCGTACTATTCCCCTAGGCCGTTCTAAGTTATTGTTTTCGAGCATCAGAACTGCGAAAATTTGAGGTTTTCTCGAGCGTTTCTTACATCCAAACTGCCAAATCTCGCGAACGGATTGACCAATCCGCAAAATTTCTGTTGCATCTGGAAGTAGAAATTCGCCCCCGATTACAAATGTATGCGTACTTTTTCCCTAGCCCGTTCTAGTTATTCGTTTCGAGCAACAGAACTGCGAACATTTGGAGTTTCTCAAGCGTTGCTTACATCCAAACTGCCATATCTCGCGCGAACGGATTGACAATCCGCAAATTCTGTTACATCTGAAGTAGAAATTCGCCCGATACAACTGTATGCGGACTATTCCCCTAGCCCGTTCGAGTATTTCGTTTCGAGCAACAGACTGCGAAAATTTTGAGTTTCTCAAGCGTTGCTTACCTCCAAACTGCCATATCTCGCGAACGGATTGACCAATCCGCAAAATTTCTGTTTGCATCTGAAAGTAGAAACGCGCCCGATTACAACGGTGTGCGTACTTTTCCCTTAGCCGTTCTTGTTATTCGTTTCGAGCATCAGAACTGCGAAATATTTGAGTTTCTCAAGCGTTTCTTACCTCCAAAATGCCATATCTCGCGAACGGATTGACCAAGCCGCAAAATTTCTT